>NC_081407.1:783123250-783430250 GCF_030272615.1 Cryptomeria japonica
GAGAATGCAAATGTGAAGATTGATGAACAGTTTAGAAGAAATTCAAGGTACATGGACTCTAAACTGGCAATAGAGATAATCACAAATGAACCTACTATGAGTACACTAGTACAGAATGGTGATCCAGTTACACTTTCATCATCTGAGGATTCAATAGTTACTAAAGAACAACAACAAGTAAAAACACCCTAGTATGTAAGATTGAATCACTCTGAAGATCAGATAATTGGAAACAAATTTCAAGGAGTTATGACTAGAGGAAGATTGGTAAATGAAGAGGTATGTCTTATTTCTCAAATTGAACCTACATCAATTAATGAGGCATGTGAAGATAAATATTGGATTAACGCTATGGAAGATGAATTGGAACAAATTGAAAAGAATAACACTTGCTCATTAGTTCCCCGACCTAAAGAAGAAAATTTAATTGGAACTAAATGGGTTTTTAGAAATAAACTTAATGAAGATGGTAAGGTAATCAGAAATAAAGCAAGATAGTGTGTAAGGGATATTCACAGAAAGAAGGAATTGATTACAATGAAACCTTTGCACCGGTAGCCATGATTGAGGCAGTCAGACTTTTATTGGCTTTTGCAGCACACAAGAACTATAAAGTATATCAAATGGATGTTAAATGTGCATTTATGAATGGAGATCTTGAAGAAGAAGTTTATATTGAACAACCTGATGGATTTTCTTTGACAGACAATAATGATATAGTTTGTAGGTTAAGGAAAGCTTTATATGGACTAAAACAAGCTCCTAGAGTTTGGTATGCTAGATTGGACAAATATCTTTTGAAGCTTGGATACACTAAAGGTAATGCTGACAACAATCTATACTACAAAGTGACTAATGATGACATCTTGGTTATTGAAGTTTTTGTTGATGATATAATCTTTGGAGAAGAAGATGGATTGTGTAAATACTTTTCTAACAAAATGCAACAAGAATTTGAAACGTTTATGATTGGGGAGATAAAATTATTTTTAGGATTGCAGATTTCATGGACTGATAAAGGTATATTCCTATGTCATTCCAAGTACTTAAAGGAATTACTAAAGAAATTTGGCATGGAAAACTCTAAACCGGTAAGCACACCTATGACTACAACTGATAAATTATCTTTGAAGGATGAATCAACACCTGTTAATCTGACTAGATACAAGTCTATGATAGGAGGTTTACTGTATTCGACACAAACAAGACCTGATATTATGAATTTAGTATGTATTGTTTCAAGATTTTAGAGTAATCCTATTGAAAATCATGAATCAATAGTGAAAAGGATTTTCTGGTACCTACAAGGCACTACAAATCTTGGTTTGTGGTATCCTAGAGATGAAAATTTTGGTTTATGTGCATACACCGATGCTAATTGGTCAGGAGATGTGGATGACAGAAAAAGCACCACTGGCGGAGCATTTTTTCTTGGTAGCAGACTAATTTCATGGTTGAGTAAGAAACAGAGTTGTACATCACTATCAACAACATAATCAGAATATGTTGCAGCAACTACAAATTGTACACAGGTATTATGGATCAAACAAATGTTGAAGGACATAAAGGTAAAATGCAAGGAACCTATAACTATTTACTGTGACAATATGGAAGCAATTGATATATCAAAGAACCCGGTATTTCATTTAAAGACTAAGCATGTTTCTATCAAATTCAATTTTCTAAAAGAGAATGTTGAAGCAAAAGAAGTGAAATTGGTTTATGTGAATACTAAAGAGCAGATTGTAGATATTTTTACAAAGCCTTTGTCTAAGGAAACTTTGGATATCTCAGAGAGTAGCTTGGAGTTCTACCCCCATTGGTAGAGACTTAGATAGTTGATGTTTGTCATCAACCGACAGAAATAACAAAAAAATATTTTATTCCAGCTTTGATGAGGAGAGCTACTTCTCAGGGGGAGTAGTTGGTATTTTATACTTGAATCTGGTTTTTGTATTACTTTGGCATTTGATGTCAAAGGGAGAGAGATATTATGGAAAAAAAATTGGTGAGAGATATTTTTGAGAGATTATTCCTAGGAAAGAGACATTGTGATTTTTGGTTAATGTTCTCTTTGGGAGATTGTTGGTTTTTGGTTTTTGGCATTTATGTTTTGGCACTTTGATGGTTTTTCCATCTTATGTTGCCATCAATTCCAAAGGGGGAGATTGTTGGTATTTTGGATGTATTTGATATGGTTTTGTCATTGATGTAGACACCTGTCATCACTTGTCAACTTTATCAATACTTGGAGATCTATGGTTATGTTCATCGACAAGTCAAGTGACTTATGCACAGTCACCGATATTTGGTTCACTTCCAGGTTATATTGTTCACCGACACTTGGAATGACTTGGAGACTACCTGGTTATGTCAAAGACATTATTTGATCACTTGGTTTTGGCGATTTGGTTATTGGACTATTCGGGTTTGCATATTTGCTGTTACCAGCAAATAGGTCCAGGTTATGCACAGGCAAGCATGTCTGTTCCAGATTAGCATGGCACGTTATGGAGATGATTTATTATTATTGTAAATGCATTGAGCTGACATGATGCATTGCTTATTGATTTATTTGTAATTGATTTTATTGTAATATCTTTTAGTGAGACGACCTATTCAATTGGTCTTAGGTTATGGTATAAATGTAAGATCTCATTTGTGAGATTAATATGTGAAAAAAAGTATTGTAATAGGATATTTGCAAAAATAAGCAAAGCTATACACGTAGACATCATTTTAAGGTCGAAGGAAGGTTTTTGTGAAGGCAATCAGAACTTAACCGATACTGAATCCAGCATATGAAGATGCTATTTTGTGCAGTACATTATCATTGGATTTAACCATCCAATTGTAGTCAGTGTGACTCTCATTTTGTGATTGAGTAGTAAGCTCTAGGCAGTTGGCCTTTCTACATGTGCAAACTCCATATTGTACACAAATACTATCTGCCATAGTATCATTTGAATGTGGGTAAGGCTTCCCACTGTGGTTTTTCCCCTTACAGGGTTTCAATGTACAAATATTTGTGTTATGTGTTTTGGATGTTATTGTCTTTCTATTTCATGTATTAATCTTTACCGGTACTGCAATTAGCTAATAAAACTATCTACTGACATAAAGTTTGGTTTACCAGCATTAAGCATTAAGTTTTGGCTAAGTTGATTTTGGTTGAATTTATTAGACAACTGATTTACCCCCCCCCCCCCCCGCTATCAGTTGTCTTCGAGACCGAACAGTAACGTTATGTTATTTTAATGTTGTTTGAATAAATAGATAAAATTTACCTTCTTAACTTAATATGATATTAACTGTCATTGAATTGATTAAGAACATCTTAATTTATATTCAATGATAGACAAATCTGAATTTAAATATGTATATCATACTGGCTAATATATACTCTAATGCTAACTTAGGAAATTCATGCTTATAAGTTCCTGACACTGAACTTACCCCTATCTTTATCCTTGCTGGTAGACTATCATTATTCATCTTGTATGCTCTCTAAACTTGGACATTAAAGTTGTCATATGCATTATCAGATGACTATTTTTCTTGTTCTTAGGGTTGCCTATTTCTCTAAACATGATTAGGCTTTTTCACTATGTTGATTACCACCTTTAATGGACTTCCATCATGAATACTTATTACTATTGCCCTCTTTGACTGTCACAAGATGACTAAAATGTTTGCATAGGTGCTAGATCTATTCATGTAAGTTCTCTTCATAATATTGGTAATTGGCATACTTTGATCGTAAGGATACCACCTTAGCAGTAGTGAGAGAAAAAATAATTATCACCCCATACCCAAAACATGGTGATCTTGCAAGATAAGGATTAGAACAAAGATGGAAATATAATGCACAATTAATTCTACAAGAGCCTTCATCATCATTGAAAAGACAAGATAGAGTTGCAAACCAAGTCTTCTGTTCAATTATCCTAAAGTGTTTTGGTGTTTTGAGACTGCTCTCTTTCCTGTTTGATAGTGAATATCTATTTTACTACTTTATCTCTATTCTTAGATTTGGTCTGAGTCTTTTATGGATATAATTTGACAATGATTTTATCATTTTGACTATGTTTCCAATGAAAATTATTTCTTTTGAAACATTGAATCTACAATAAATATTATCAAACATAGTAGCTAGTGATGGCTCTTTTTTACTGTGTTTGCCTATATGTTGCCCTCTTATCAGCCAAATAAATAGTCTCTCTACTTGAGGATTCTTCATAACTTATCTCACTATCAAAATAAACTTTTGGGTTTTCTCTTCATGGTATTAAGGTTCATGATTTAAGTTGTTCTATGATTTATACCATGGATTGATCCTGATTGTGTATAGACTACTTGTTACTATTCTGTGGCTATCTCTTTTTTATAGGCTTTGTCCTAACTTTTTGTCTTTGGTTGGGTTGTCATTGCGATTTACATTTCAAATCTTTGCCCATGATCTCACTATTATTAATTTGGCTAGGACTGTTATCACTTGTACTTTGCCATGTGTATTTGGTGCTTATTGTGTATCATCTTCTCATGACTTCTTCAGGATGCTTTGTGTCTTCTTTTAATACTATCCTAGAAGATCTTTACTATATTTTCAATGAAACTTGGCTTTTTTTACTTCTTATTCACTATTTTGTTGGTGTAGCTATTCCTTTCTATGTCTTCTTTTAATGTGTGCTTAAAAGTGACGTGTTGCTCACAATTCTTTTCCTTAGACCTATACATAAGGCTTGTAATTGTCATCTACATACTACAGTTATACTATACTCTCACACTTAGGCATATCTATTTTTCCTTCCACATTTACAAATGTGTGTGAGAGTCATCTTGAAGCAGTTCTAGGGAGGTATCTAGTACAGGAAGCTTCAAAACATTACAGTTTGTGTTAATATGTTCCAAACATATATGTAAATAAAAAATTCACAAATATACCTTAATTTTGAAATGCTTTAATGTTTCTAGAACATGTTAGTGTATTCTTTTATCATGGAAAAACATAATGTAGTTGATCATAACTGATGTAACAAAGTTGTATCTTTGAATTCCTTGTTCCTTGATTATAGATCTATGCTCAATTGATTTGAATTGCTTGATTTAAAAATTGGTAGATGTGGGTTGGACTTTATAGGGGTTTGAAATGAGAAATAGACTTGTATCTATATGTAGCTTGCACCTTTTCAAATTGAACTTTTCCAAATTTGGAGAGGAAATTCCTACTATTTGTGAATCCAACATTCATCTTTCAAATTTTAGGTCCAATTTCCATGAATAAGGGTTCCCAAGACCCTAGTCCTAGAAAATTGAGCCATGAGGGACATCATGAATAAGAGAATGAACCAAATTTATGGAAACATTCTGAAACCTAAGTACAATTACGCATAGAGAAGGCACAACCACTAAAGTGAGTCCAAACCTAGTGTATATTTATAAAGAGATACAACTTATGATGCAATATTTAGCCCACTCTTAGAAAGAGTATGAAATTATGCTCATGTACTCTTGGGAAAATATGGAGAAACCAAATATTCTTTCACTTAGATATTGAAGAGTCAAGATGTCTACAAGTTTGGAAAGGTGGTAGCTCCCAGGACTTATGATATTGTCAATCTACAATATTTAGAGAAAAGGGAAGTAGAAAGTGAGTAATATGAGTAACATTGGTAACACACATGGACCATGCAAAACACAAAGTTATGACATTTAGAACTATTAAGATTCATATATTCTCACTAGGAACCATATCAAAAAGACAAGGCATAGATCGAGGACTAGTAAGATCCTTATATAGTTACTAGGAGTCATGTCAGAGACACATAAAAGCATGATACCCAATTTAGTAAGATCCTCTAATACTTAGTCATAGATCACATTCTAACAACAAAAAGAAGGTCATATCTTGGTAACCTAACCAGTCCATGAGTAATAGCTCAAAATGTTATCAAAGATAGGTTAGGTTAGGAGCCCCAAGAACCTATAATGTGTCTTATAATGGGTGTTGAAAATAATCTACACTCAAGCCAACAATGGAATGGTAAGAAAGGGGGCAGTAGCTCAATGGTAGAGAAATTTATTAACAAATAAAATGCCTTAAGTTGGATTCTTAGCTATTTTATGAGTATTAGCTTACCATTTTCATGCATAAATAACATCTACTCCCACCTCTACCATAGATCCAACTTCCACCATTTCTTCTTCCACAACCTCTAGTCACCTTCATGTACCAAAGCCATTAGTGCCACATCTTTAGTACTTACATCCGTCACTTATCATCCACCATATGGCCTATTTATCAAATTTATTTCCTCTACATGTAAAAACCATAAGCACAAGATGGAATGACAATTGGTAGATGTAAAATCCATATTCCATAATCTTTGCTAAAATCCTTTCTGCCAGTGCCAAAATGTGAGGTTTGTAATAGGATGCAACATCCATCAAAGCATAATAGAGATGATATTTCTAAGATGGCAGATCAAACAATATAGGAAAGTATCAATTAAAATAAATACAAGATTGCAGTTTATAGAGTTAACTTCATTTTGTCTTTTTGTGGTATTGAATTTCATAGTGTTTTAAAGAAGATATCATAGTTTTTCCAAAAAATGTCAAAACCCTACGTAGTCTTTACCAAGAGGAGTAAATAATGTATAGTTTGGTCTCCCATGCATATAAATTCACCCAAATGTGTGGGAAGACCTTTGTTCATGCTATGTATCATATTATGTTGTGTGCAGGGCTCCAAATTAGATTTGGTACGTGTTTGGGCATGTGGACAGTCTGATATCTCTATGTATCAGACAATAAAAGGTAGTAAGAGTGAGTAATTTGGTGGGAAGACCAAGCAATTGGTATTTTGAAGTGGTTGATGATAGAGAGGGGGGTGAGGGGACCCTATGCAACCTTTGGAAGGGTTTGTGGATCAAAACCAAATGAAATAGATTAAATTTCTATGACTCTCGTAAGGGTATTGATTGTCACAGTCATAGTTTTACTAGTGATATTGTTTTTGTTTTGATAGAGTTGTGTTTGTAAACCCAAGTGTGGACATGTAATGGAGTCATGAGATGTCTTAAGACTACATCAATACTTAACAACAACATAGTGTGTAGGCACCTAAAATATGAAAGGACTACCTATTGGAAGGCGTGTGTGATGATGCCATGAAAGGTCTGATATCCCTATGTATTAGACTGAGAAAAGTAGTGAAAAACAAAAAAAATGCATTGAGAAGGCAAAAGGTTGAATTTCCTAATGTTTGTTGTTGAAGTGATGTGTGGGGACCCTACCAAGTCAAATACCTTGTTGTAGTTTCAAAGGGTGGAAAAAGAATAAGCATTTTATTTACCGTCCTAATAGAACATCCATCATAATAATGATTACCAATGATAAATGCATCACAAAAAAAGTTTCAGAGGAAGGCTCTTTCTATTTTAATACTAAGTGAGTGTTCATAGCCCTTGTGTAGGGTCCTCCAAGCCTAGAGTAAGGAGTTTGAAGCCTAGATACATTGATTTGGCCTTGTGGCCATCAATGAGTGTTCACCCAATAGGAGAAGTCTTGAGATGAACAATTTTGGAAGTGTGGAATTATTGAGAGCCAAAACTTATGTGTGAACCCCGTCTTCACATATTATGATTAGTTTCTATGATACTTGACCCTATCCTCATGGTGTTGGCTCAATTCATATTAGTGTGTTTTGTTGAAGAAACATGATGTGAGAAGTTTGATGCAAAGGTAAGGGTAGAACTCAGTATTTCATATTAGGACAACAACCACATTGATTAGGCAAGTCAGATAAGGTCTCTCCAATGTTTAGGATACACAAGGGAAGCATTATTCATGTAAGTATGCATGAACATGGGAATGGATAGTTGCTTTCCTTTTAGACTGATTTGGATAGTATTGAGAGGATCCTATAAGGAATGACTATCACCATACTCTCGATGAATTCACAACATTGATAATGAATTCGCATTAGACACTCATGGATTACCCCAATCAGACATTAGTCAACTTAAGATATGATACAAGGATTGCATACCACAAAGCCATTATATATGTTTTGAGATGAAAAAGAAGAGTTAAATGGTTTTGGTTCAATTTGCATAATTTCTATGTTCAAGTAATTTAATTTGGTATATTATACTGAAATGTGATTTCATAACTAACATTTCAAATTTTATATAACTAGTTCTATAGTTTGATTTTCTTGCCTGTGAAGAAAGACCATGTTAGACAATATCCATGAACAACAAAATAAGGAGACAATTTCTAGATTGTGGTCTAACTTGAAAAGAAAAGGTGATGGAAAATGTTATTGTCCCTGCAAAATTTGTAAGGGGTTAAAGACTAGAAGACTTCTAATCAAAACAACTAAGAAACATTGTAGGCTACATGGTCACATTGAAGGTGGAGATTATTATCATCCATTGGTAATGTTTTCATTATATCATTTTAAAAATTTATATACATAAGAAATAACTTGATGATGAGATCATGATCATGGTTTATTTATGTTTATCAATTTTATATAGGTCGAGCACCCCGGAGCACATGATATGGATCAACACAACCCGAAGAATATGGTTTTTGAAGTGGATGAACATGGAGGTGTGAATATCAAAGCTGAAGATAATGATCCCATGGAAGATGACAATCATGAGCCACAAAACACAATTGAAGATGATGGTACAAATACATTGATCCATGACACATTTAGTACTCATGCAGCTGATCATGATGATGAAGATGACCTTGATGTTGTTCATGATGTCCCTCTAGTTGAGAAGGCATCTTAGGCCTTTTATGAAGGCTCGCAGACAACTCTTCTCTTCTCTATATTGTTGTTGGTGAACTTGAAGGTTATGAATGGTTTATCCAACATAACAATCTCATGTATGTTAAGGTATGTCACATATGTCATAATAAATGGTGAATCATGCTATACCATTAATATTCTTTATATTAACAAATTATTATTTTTTGTTGTAGATTGATAGGTGAGTTTTTGTTGCCACCATCAAATATTCTACCTTGCTCATAATGAGAATTATCTACCATTGTGAAAGATATTGGAATGGAGTATCAAGCAATAGATGTTTGTCCCAATGATCATATTATAAATCACAAACAACATGAATTTCAAACTGAATTCCTTGAATTTCATATCAGTAAATATCGAATAGATCAAATAAAAAAAGGGTTCCTCGTAAGGTTCTTCACTATATTCCCATTATTCCACATATGCAACGATTATTCAAGTACACTAGCTTCGCACAATTTATGGATTACCATGCATGCAATAGAAGTTGAGATGACATTATTTGAATGCCTACAAATGGTTTAAAATTTATGGACATAGAGGAAAAGTGGCCACACTTTAAAGAAGAACCTCGTAATCTCAGGATTTTATTGGTAGCAGATAGTGTCAATCCATTTGGAGAGATGAGATCTGTTTACTCAGTGTAGCCTCTTTTTGTTATCAACAATAACATTCCTCCATGGATGTCAATAAAGAGGGAGCACATAATGTTGGGAATGATTGTTCCAGGTATTTTATCATTTAAATATAGTCGTCTACATTGAATTATAAATATTGTAGTAAAATGGTCATAATAATAATGTAATGTTTTTGTTCATTCGATTAGGTAAGTACCAAGTTAAAGATATGAATGTATATATCGAGTCTCTTATCAATGAGTTGCTGGAGTTATGGAATGGTGTCACTATGTATGACATCTCTAGACCAATAGGACAAAGACAATTTCAATTCCATGTGATGCTTCTATAGGCAATACACGATGCCCCAGGGCTAACACATTTTTGTGGTATGTTATAGTGTTTAAGTTGTGCATGAACATTATAATTCAAAAAATTAACATATTTAATCCAATTATATATTATCTTGTAGGCCTTCAAACAAAGGGAAAATTTGCATGTCCATTTTGTGGTCCAAAGATGAAATCTCGTCATTCAAAAGTTTAGGAAAGCAGGTGTTTGATGAGTATAGGCACTTTCTCCACAAAAATTGTAAGTATCGAAATACTGAAAAACATCTTTTCAATGGGAAAGAAGAGAATACATCAAAGCCACAAAGAATGGCACCTCACCTATGGAAGTTGGAATATAATAGAATTAATCATCAAGGTAATGCCATTCCATCTAATGGTTTATGTCATAAAAAATCTTTTCTATTGTGTTCTATTTACTGATAATGTGATTGATGATCATGAAGGTCGTGAAGGCATAAATGACCACCTTCCTAAGGGACTAAAAAGTTATCCCCAACAATTTAGTAGGTTTCCCTACTACAAGAAGTTACAAATTGTGCATTTGTTTGATACTATGCATATTGGAAAGAATATAACAGAGACATTATGGAGAATATTGGATGGAACGCGTGACAAAGAAAAAAATGTCAAAATATGTAGTGACATTCAGGATTCCAATCATGAAATGATAAATGTCATTCAATCAAATAGCCATGGAGACCAGATTGATATAAGTGAGCTTCCTTGGTTATTAACGGACTAGCAAAGCAATGCTATAAAAGAAGTCATATGAAAAAATTGATTTCCCACAGGATTTTCTGCAAACATAAACAATCTCATATCAAAGAAACGTGAATTTGGGCCAAGGATGAAAATGCATGATTGACATACCTTCGTTAAGGTAATTCATGTTCTTGTGTTTTTACTATGTATTTAAGTATTGTACATGTACTTTTCATTGTATTATGTTAGAAAAAAATGAAAAGATAATTTTATAATTGTTGCAGTACATTCTACCTCTATCTCTCCCAGATGACTTCAACAATAATGTCAAGAAAGTCATATATGATCTTGGAAAATAAATGAGGTAAGTAGTGATATTTGTTCAGTTTGTTGTATAGATATTATATTTGTGATTTATTTTACTTGTTATGTAATATATTTTTTTGCATCTTGAATATCTTGTAGGTGGTTGTCATGTAAAGAAATCCATAAAGAAGATATAAAATATTAGAAGAGAAAACTTCCTCATCTAATGTGTGAAATGCAAAACTATCTACCTTCATCTTTTTTCAATGCACAAGAACACCACCTCATACACCAAGTTGAGGAGATTGAATTGTGTGGATCTGTACACACTAGATCAATGTGGAGGGTTGAGAGGCACTTGAAATTTTTGAAGGCTTTGGTTTGACAAAGAGCACATCCTGAGGGTTCTATGGTGGAGGGATATATGGTATACCAAACTAGGGTGTACATTTTTGAATATCTTCCTTAGTTTGTAGCAAAGATCCACACGGATCACATTTGGGATCCCAACCCCATTAACAAATTCGAAGGGGAGTACTTGATGGGGAAAGGTAGATTGAGGAAAGTCAGAGGTAATTATAAGATGTTATTGTAGTTGATTAATTCTTAATCTTCAAAATAAATTGGTTTTAAGACATCTATTTATTTTTTGTACAGTTGGTCGAGAGTGGGATGCACTACATTTTTATATTGCGAACAATCTTGATTGGATGATGATATGGATTAAACGTTGTCAACATTCTGATCACACATTAACATGGGAAGGTGTGGCTTCATTGGTTAAAGAAGCTCATCGTAATGGAGATTCCAATGCTATGCAGCATATGGTTTAAGAGATAAATAGGTATGTATAAATCTATTAATCACCCATATGTTTATCAACTCGCAATGCAATAAATTTAACATGTTTGACATATCGTAGGTCAAACACCACAACGCTATGTGCTGCAATAGTCATAAATTTTGCATCAAAAAGTTGGATGACACGAAGAAAACTTGTGACTCTAGCATCACTACAGTCTTTGTGGTGAAAAATATTTCATCGAGAAATGACATACATCCTCAATAGTCTCGAAATTGATACTATGACATTTTGGATGATATACTTGAGTGTGACTTTAATTCCTTCAAATTAGTTTTGTTCATTGTCAAATGGTACAGGCTTTGATTGAATAAAAATGTTCCTGATAGAACTATTATTGAATATGATAATGGTTTTACAATGGTTAATACAAGGTCATTTGAATGAGTTGGGGATGAGCCCTATGTTCTTCCAAGCCAATGTGAGCAGGTATTTTACTCAGAGGTTCAACATAAATTAGGCTGGTCATTTGTTTTTATACATGATCCAAGAGGAAGGCTGATAAAGTATAATGTGATGGAAGAAGAAGATACCGAAGAAGTAGAAGATGAAGTAGATGATGATCACGATCGACAATTTCTCAATGATGATGAAGAAGAAGAAGCTGATGATGATGATGATGATGATGACGATGAGGATGATGATGGTGATGGTGATGGTGATGGTGATGGTGATGGTGATGGTGATGGTGATGGTGATGGTGATGGTGATGGTGATGGTGATGGTGATGGTGATGAAAGGCATGCCCACACATGGAGCATTGGGACTTGTGCAAATAGACATACCCACTCATGTAGCATAGGGATTGTGTGATACTTGTTCTCATCCGTATGAGAGAATGCTTGGTTCCATATGGTGTTTTTCCATGAGCACATACAATGAAAGGAAAGAATACACATGGAGCATTGGGACTTGTGTGAAGAGACATTCCCACTCATGTAGCACAGGGATTGCATGATCATTATTCTCATTTGTATGAGAGAATGCTTGGTTCTATATTGTGCATCACCATGAGCACATACGATGAAAGTCATGCCTGCACATGGAGCATTGGGACTTGTCGGAAGAGACATGCCTGCTCATGTAGCACAAGGATTGCATGATAGTCCTTCTCATCCATATGAGAGAATGTTTGGTTCCATATGGTGCGTCCCCATGAGAAAATACGATGACACTTCCTCCACTGCACTCTAGAATCTAATGCCTTATGTAGTTTTAAAGTAGTGACCCTATGCGGATTCACAACTTGGTATAATCCTTCTCTATTGATGTTGCATTGTATTGTTCCATTACTTGTGTCATGTATGCATCGTGTATGGCATGTGTGATCCTATCATCCCCCTTGTATACTTTGATTGACTATTTGGAACTATCTCCACAAGCACGATGGGGTGGACCTAAGGGTTCCACGTGGTCGGGTGACATTGCAAACCATCATTGGGGACCGATGGACTCAATTCATGATCACCTCAAAGATCACTTCCACCTCCCTCAACACATGTTCTTTCTCTTTCATCTATTCTTGCAAGTTGTAATTCAAATGTATATTGAAATAAGCATTATAATCATTGATGATATGTATATTAAACACTGCAAGTGGAGATTGATGTAATTGAACATAACTGATATGGTTTATGCTAACTTCACTTAAGTATATTATGGGCCCATAACCCATAGGTCCCAAGATCAATTTCATAACTAGAAAATAAGATATCTAAATGAGTTGAAAATATTTAGGAGTAAACATGTGGGCATGTTGAACTATACAGAGGTAGAGATGACCTTTAAAATTTTATTTTTTTATACCAAAATTTAAATTCAAATACCCTAGTTACTTAAACAAAAGAAAGGTTGGAACTATTTTATATCATGTGTTTTGTGGGTGGTCATAATGCATTTTTGTTTTCTTTTAAGATGCTAGTAACATTATTTTTAGTACTATCTTTACCTATTGTACTTTTCTATTGGGCACGATCAACCCAATAACTTTGTACATGTGATTTATTTTATTAAAGAGGATATTGATCAAGTCCAGAATGGATTATTATTGTCTTTGAATATATGTTGAATATATAATAACAAGTGACTACTTAGTATGAGATATATGCATGTCATTCAATAGGTATATATCATGTATTGACATAGGATGACACTTTATAAGAGATTATCAATTTGAGATATACTTATAAGAAATATGTGTATATATAGTAGATAAATTAATTTCATGTATATATATAGTAGATAAGTTTTGGTAGCTCCCAAGAACAACTAACTTAGATAAGGTAGATAAATTCATTTCATCTCCCTGATTCGATTTAAAGGCTCTTGTATTTGGGTTAGCTAATTCCCTATCAACACCATTTTTAATAGGTTTACTAGTACTCAGTGGTTCATACAGTCCTCTTAGGAGTTGGACCATCTCAACCATGGTGCACCTGATCATATTAGCTTGAAACCAGTGTGCCTCATACTAGCTTGAAACCAGTGTGCCTTATATTATCTTGAAACCTATGCCCCCTATTGGTAGCTAATGGGGATAGAATATCATTTGTTGTACATATCAATAAGGTGTGCTTTACATCTAGATAATAATAATTTATTTTTTTAAAATAAATTTCCATCGAAATTATGATGGTGACTAAACTTTCCACCGATGATAGAATCGTTGAACCAACAACATTCTCATCGGCACAAAGTTTTAGGCTTCCATCAAAATTCCGACCGCAACTAAACAAACATCCGACAAGGATGTTGTATGTCCAACGACACTTCCTTGTCACATGGTCATCGATGCATAATACTGGACCAATGACAAAACCGTCAAACCAACAACATTCTTGTTGGTACAAAGTTTTAGACGTCTGTTAAAATTCCGATGCAATCTAAACAAACATCTGACGAGGATGTTGTATGTCCGATGAATTTTTTGACTGAAAGAGTGATCATGCCTGCCGTCAGCAAAGTCCATGGTGTCGTCATAATGCCGATGTTCAAAGGCATCATCAAAAAGTCTGATGATGAGTTTTTGACAACTTTTTTGTCAGCAGTCTGATAAAAAGTAGTTGCAATTCTAATGATTGACCGTTGAAAATTAGCCGCGAATGTACTAGTGCATCTTAAAACCTTCCAAAATGTGCCTCATCCAAATAGCTTGTGTGCAATTCATATAAGCTACAACATACTCGGATTCAGCAATAGATTGCCAAGTACAACTCTACTTCTTACTACTCCATGAAACAAGCCTTCCTCCTAGAAAGAATGCTCCAGTGGTAGTATGTGTTTCGCCATAATCTTCTCCTTCTTCTTGAGCATAACCCTTGCAAACTAATCTTGCCTTGTTGTGAACTACAAAACCATCTTCAGTTAACTTGTTTTTGAATACCCATTTAGTACCTATAACATTCTTTTTTACCAGTCAGGGTACGAGGGTCCAAGTGTTGTTCTTCTCAATTTGATCCAATTCTTGCTAAATAGCTTTAACCCAATTATCATCACCAAATGCCTCCTTAGCACTTCTTTGTTCAATGGTGGAGATCATGCAAGATTTCTCTCTTATTATCCTTCTAGTTAGTACTCTAGCATCCTTATCCCTAATAATCTGCTCAGGACTATGGTTCAATCTTACATACCTAGGAATAACATTATCATTCTCTTCAGGTTCAGCTTCATCATTATCATCTTCTTCTGAATTTATTTGTTCTGGTTGAACAAGTACATCAGAATTTGCTTTACCAATTTGTAATTTAACAGTTTCAGGTTCCAAAAGAAAAATGCAAGGATCTTCATCCTTTTTCTCTGAACTGGTTCCTTCTGAGACCTCAGGACATTCATCTACTCAAACATCAACACTCTCAACAAATCATTGTGTCCAATTTTTGAAGCATTTTTAGGCCTTACTCTTGGCGGAATAGCCAAGAAATATGCCTTCATCACTCTTAGCTTCAAACCTACTAATGTAATCACCTCTTTTAATAAAACATTTGCTACCAAATATCTTAAAATAGATAACATCAGGTGATCTCCGATACCAATATTCATAAGGGGTCTTGTCCTTACCTCTTTTCACCAGAACTCGGTTCATAGTGTAGATAGCTATACTTATAGGTTCTTTCCAAAATGTTTTTTCTACACCTCCTTGTATCAACATTGTCCTAGAAGCTTCAACCACTGACCGGTTGTTCCTCTCTACTATACCTGTTCTATTATGGTGTCCTTTGTGTAGAAAGATGTCACTTGATACCGTTCTCATCACAGTACTTAGTGAATTCCTCAGAAGTAAATTCACCACCTCGACCTATTCTCAGACATTTTAGCTTTTTTCCACTCTCTTTCTTAGATAAGGCCCTGAATGCCTTGAACTTACCAGAAGCTTCATTCTTATCCTTCAAGAATGTGACCCACATCATCCTTAAACAATCATCAATGAAAATAATGAAATATCTATCACCTTGAATGCTTCTTGTTCTTATTGGTCCACATAGATCTGTATGAACCAAATCTAACAAGTTCTCTACTGAGAAGGACTTCCTCTTGAAAGTTGAAGAAGTCATATTTCCTAACTAACATTCTTTACAAAGAGCTTTAACCGGTTTGTCTAGCTGAGGCAGACCTCATACTATCTTAGACTTGCTCACTTTAACAATGTTATCAAAGTCTATATGAAAAAATCTCCTATGCCATAGCCAACTATCATCTATCTTTTCAATCAAACAATTGCTAACTTTAGGATTAAGATGAAATAGATTACCTCTAGTTTGTTTCCTGATTGCAATCAATTCACCTTTGTTGTCAAATATTTTGCACATACCATTTCTAAATTCCAGTGGGTATCCTTTGTCATTAAGTTGTGACACACTCATGAAATTGTTCTTTAAACCTTCAACCCAATAGACATCATCTGCACTACTCTTCCCATTCAGAGAAATAAATCCCTTACCTCTAACCATACAGGGTGAGTCATTGCCAAATCTGACAACACTGGCATCAAATTCCTTCAAGGAAAGAAATTTTCTCTGATCATCGGTCATATGATGTGAACAACCACTATCAATGATCCAATCATCAGAGTTATCCATCCTGGACACTTGTTCCTTCTGATTTGATATCTCTTCCTTATTAGTTACAAACACAATATCTTCACTAACATCATCATTAGATTCTTCATCAGTAATACCATTGTTAACCGCTATAAGAAAATCTCTCTTGCTTTTTCCCTTATACTTCTTGAATTTGTCTCTCTTGTATTCATTTTCACACTTAGGAGAGTTAGCTACTATATGACCAATCTTGTTGCATGCAAATAATTTTAAAGGTAATTTACTTTTGTATTTCCCAGTGCCTCTAGGTAGTCATTTTGCCAACAATGCTTCAAGTTCCACTGGGCTATCTTCATCATTAGCATATCTATTGGATCTAGATTCATAACCATGACAGGGATGTCTACTTTTTCTCACAGATGGGTTAGAGACAAAAGCTCTAAATGCAGATTCTGAATTTTGTACACTACCATCATAGGCATTTAATTCAAAAGTAGTAAGTTTGTTGATGATAGAGTCAAGAGCTACCTTAGTTTTGTCAATGGAATTTTGTTCCTAAATAGCTGCAACTTGGATAGCATAGACCGGTAGTAGGGTTCTCAATACCTTACTGATCACTATGGCATCTTCCACTTTCCCTCCTTCACTCTTTATTTCACCAACTATCTCTTTTATCCTTTGATCATATTGCTGGATATTCTCACCTTCAGACATTCTCATGTCATCAAAATTTCCTCTTAGGCTCTCCTCTTTAGTAATCTTAACATGTTCATCACCGCTATAAATCTCTTCAAGTTTTTTCCATAATTCATATGTAGTTTCATGACCATGAACATCTACATATTCAGCATCAGACACGGAATTGATAATAGCCTCCAATGCTTGATTATTTTCTTATTGTTCTTTCTTCTGATAATTAGTTAGAGTTCCTATAGGTGTAACATATTGAGTTTCTACATGATCCCAATACTGACTTCCCAGACTCTTAATGTAAATCTTCTTCTATCGCTCCATATCCTATAGTTATCTTTGTTGAAGATTGGACCTTCCTTCTTCATCATGATCTACAAGATATTTTCCTGAAGTTGTTAGGCTTCTATATTGAAGAGGACTTGAGATGCTCTGATACCAATTGATGGTGTGATGAAAGAATAAGTATCTAGTAGATTACTAAGAGGAGGGGTGAATCAGTAAACTGAAAAACTGATATAGACTTCCCAAACTCAAATTCAATCACACAAAGTAAACTTTCACTGTCAAGATCAATACTCATAAGAATACTCAACATCAATCAGTTAACTGTTATAACAACTTAACTGTAAACAACTTAAATCTTGCAAACATCAAAATGATTAATCATCTATCAACATATTTCATCTCTCAATGATTCCAGTTATCATGCCTTATCAGAAGTTAATCAAATAATCAAATAAAATCATAACCACAAAAACATTCACCACATGACACAAATGTTTATACATGGAAAATCCAAATACATAAAAACCATGGTGAGATGAGACTCACGAGATAGTTATCTAAACTCTTCTAAAGTTCACCCTATTAGGAGCCAAGCCTGTTAAAGAATTTTACAATAAGTCTTGTTAAGAACTGATCCTATTAGGAATCACCTAGCTAAAGGATTTACAAAATGCATTGATGAAAATCAAATACCCTATTAGGAGTAACTTCGGTAGAGGATTTGAGAATCCAGGCTAATGGATCACCTTGTTAGAGGATTTAAGAAGTAACCAAACTTGTTAGAGCTTACCCGGCTAGGGGATTTCAGTTCGGCTGTAATTGTTAGAAAACAATTGTTTTTCTTGATCTATCTAAATAGCACTACATTTACTTGACCATATCCTTTTAAGCTTCCATCTGCTTTTACACAAACTGCAGATCCATTCTCCAGTTAGGAAACCACACACTCAACTAATTTCAGCCAACACTTCGCCAAAAGTTTTACAAACAACTTCATTGACCTTAAATACAAATTAATTAGGTTGGTAACACAACAAAAACCTAATTCTCTCATAGAGATTACAAACAAATCAGTTCAAGTGTGACAGTTGGATTTACATAGCAATCTATACACATTCTTCAAGAAAAATATAACCGCTCCATGATCACTGCTTCAGCGGACTTTATAACTCATCATACGCTTTGCATTAGATGCAATCCAATTTTCTCATTCCCTAGACAATCAAACAAACACGCCAAAATTCTCTAAACTTATCCTCATACAATGATCACATGTGTCACCATCATTACGGCTCATCATCAAATAATAAACAAATAAACTTGATTAGTTACGGTTTAACAAAAACAACTGGTAGGGTTTACCGGTTACATTGCATAGAAAGGGTTTAACCTTATACACTAGTTTATCATTTCAACTCACAAACTTACATACCGGTTTACAACATCTTCCTCAAAGGTCTTCCTACCAGTTACAAGACAATATCAATAACAACAACAAATCAGCAATATCATAAATACCATTACCGGTTCAATTGACATCAATGAGAACATAACATATCATTAATTAAATCTTCATGCAAATGCCAAGAGAGCTTGCTATAGTATGAACTAATGAAGGGTCAGAAGTACAACTGGTGCACTAGTATGTTGTTAACTAGAACATTTCCCATCGGATGAAGAGAAGGTTGATAGAGAGTGTGTTGCTTCAGTGAACAAAGATGACATATGGAAAAGCTACAGGGATATATGTCAAGTTGAATATGTATCCTCTCCTCATTGAAGTCACATTATTACCAGCAGGTGACATAGATCCTCCTCCACCAGTGTTTGGTAGTTGAAGTACAATAGTCTATTCTTTCCACTGGTAAGTGGTAATACCTTGTTTATCCCACAGTATACATGGCATACATCATGACTTTTCGGTATAAGATAGTCAAAGTAAGAAAAGGCATGTGATTGGATGCATAGATTGGATGACTAATGTGGATGATGAGGAAGTCTCCTAAGTTTGAGATCAAAGATGTGAACCAGATTATCATGAAGGAAGAGTTAAGATGATGTGTTTACCACCTTGGCGAACTAGTTGAGAGGAGAACTAGTCAGATGAACATAAGGCTCTATAGTTGCACACATGGAATTAACATGATGCAGATGGAAAGTGGTGTTGCCACAAATGCATAGCAGTTAGATGTTGATGACATGAAGTCATCAAGAGTGTCAATTGGTAAAACAAATACCGGTATGTAGCTAAGTGAATAGAGAGACAAAAGTGAAGTGCTCTCAATTAGATGTAGATGCACATGGTGAGTCACCCTCGATACTTGCTAAGGACCGGCATGTGTGATAATTAGACTGATATGATCTACCGGAAAGACATAGAAGGTGATGGAAAGAAGATTAACTTTAAAGGTATGATACACTAGTAAGGTTAGAGGACTGGCTAAGTGGTTGGTTAGTGATCTTTTCTGAACTGACACAAAGGTCTAGATCGAGGTGGATACCAACGGAGATGCCATGAGGAGTTGAAGTGGAAAGCATGCAGAGGCCAGTGTAGTGTGTTGGTGAAGTAGTTGGTGGTTGGTCCAACATTAATGTTGACTATGACTGTTATGGGTTGAGTTGCAGAGGGCTTACAACTTGAGGTGGGATAGACCCAGGTGATTCATGGCATGCACTAATCGATGTAGGATGTTTGGGTACATATTGAAGTTGGTGAAGCAAACCGCCGTACCATTTATGGTGATTGACCAAGAGATGAGTTGTCAGGTTGATTGCAGATTGCTAAAGATAGAAGACATGCACTAGAAGGTACGATGATGGTAGCGATGTAGAGACAATCATCTCACAAATAATATTAGATGAGATTGGATTAGATTTGATATGGATTGTGTCAGTGAAGAAACCCTAACGCGCCAAATTTGAATCTACTATTTGGTGTGAAATCTTGGATATAAACATGCAAACTGAAGCTTGAAGATGATTGATGATCGCTGGCAAAGTAGAGTGATACTGAGAAAAGTAGAGATTAGATAAGTCTAAGAAGAGTCAAGTAACTCAGCATCTGAAGCAGAGAGCCAACAAGGGAGATAAAATTGCTATCAGGGGTTAACTAGGGATCAATCAGTAAAGCTTGAGTAATCGGTAAGTTGCAAGAGTGAAGCAATCAAGTGAACATGTAGTGGTAGAACTGGTATCAGAGAGTGAGGTGATTTTAGAAGAGATCCTATAGAGCAGGTAGAGAGAAGAAGGAGAAGATACAAAGAGAACAAACAACCGGTAACAAGTTGCAGAGTTATTCAATCGGTGGGGTCAAAACCAGTGTGTTAGCAACAGGGACAAAAGGAGGCAGTAGAGAATGGAACAGTGTGAACTGATAGAGAGAAAGCAGAGTGCAAGATAGAGGACACTATCAGTAAAGTAGAGGAGAAGGGTAATCGATAAAGATATTATTCATAAGTGGTTATAGAACTCATTTGAAATCAGGCTATTACTTTTGTTTTGATAAATAATGTTCTTTGTATATCACTGAGTTGGTACTCGGTGCAGGGGTTAGTGCTCATAAACTATTAGGGGTTGGTGCTCCTTGGATTAGTTCCCTAAAAGTTGTAATACATTGTTTTGATTGTGAGGTTGGATTTGATCAGTACACTCTAGTAGCATTTCTCATTGAGGTTTTTCCCATCTTGGGTTTTCCTCGTATATATCGGTGTTATGTGATGTGCCTTTTGTGTGGTTGATTTGTGTTGTCTTGATCTATCTTACCAGTAGGTTTCCTTGGTCCTTAGGCTAGTAACCGGTAATATGTCTTGGGGATAAAAGGGTTAAGAATTTAGAAATTACTAATTCACCCCCCCTCTCAGTGGCATCTTGTGTTCAACAATTGGTATCAGAGCATAGGTTCCCGGTTAGATAAGATTTCTCCAGCTTTGGTAGATTCTGGTATTAGGACACAATTGTTAAATTTGAGTGAATCCCAACTTCATTATTTTATGGATCAAACTATTCCACTTGGAGTTGTAGAATGGAAATATACCTATACTCATTAGGCTATGATGTCTAGTTGCCTATTGTAAATGGTATCTCTAGTCTTTTCAGTCATCTCACCGATCCTGAAGAAGAAAGAAAATCTATGTGCAATGTTGAAGCCATGAAATCTATAGTAAGTGGGCTCTCTGATGATGTCTCTTCACAAGTGGACAAATGCAAATCAATAAAGAGTTTGTGGGATATATTGAAGAAAATTTATGGGAATTAACCTAGGACTGTAGAAACGGTTTGTGGAAGTAAGAATAGAACAAACAAATGTGTAGAAGATGAAGATAAATTAGTTAGCAACAACAACAATGATGAAGAAGAAAACCATTTCTTCATGGCTCAAGAGACAGAAGGTGAGATGCACATGTCTCAAAGTGATAATGTAGATGAATCCCACCGGCAGGATCTATTTGGAAGTGATGAAGAAGATGGAGAAGAAGAAGTTGAAGTGGATCTTGAAGGAGAAATTGTTAATGCACCTGAGGAGCTTAGCAAAGTAAGAAAGGAATACAATATGTTCAAGAATGCTGCTATAGTGGAACAAAACCGGCTAGTCAATAGTCTTCAAGAGTCAGAGTTAGCTATTGTTAATCTTAAAGAACAAGTGGATGATGCTAAGAAGGTGAATTTGGAATCCAAATTAGACTTGGATACCAAGTTATGTAGGTGCAAAGATTTAGCATCATAACTAGAGCCCAAAGACAAAAAGTGTTAGAGGCTAAATGATGAAGTGAAGAATCTCAAGAAAGACCTTGAGAAATGTCAAGATGAGCTCAAGGTAAGGATCTAGTATGATGGCAACATTTAGGCCTTGGATAAGATGTTAAGCCAACAAAAACACTCCAAGGATACTGGTGGATTAGGATGCGGTACCGGTGAATGCTCCACAATCAAGGAGACCTCCAACAAAGACATTAAATTTGTCTCCACAAGTGGAAATGACAAGGGATAGACCTTCATAGCTATAGGTTCTCCAAGGAAGAAGGTTGACCTAACTACAATAGGTGAAGACATGATGAGCATGAAGACCTGTACAAAAAGGAGGAACAATGTTGTATCAAAAGGAAAAGTAAAGATGACATGAGACAGCTTCATCGGTAGTAAGAACATGAAAAGATAGCATAGAAGACCTCCTATCAGTAGAAGACTAAGAAATGGTGCTTCCCACAAGACAAGACAAGTGTGGAAGAAGAAAGGATCAGATAGAAGGACTACAGAGAATGGAAAACCTAAGATCTATCCTCGAAGAAGCAGAAATGGAGAAGCCAAACCAGCAAGATCACCTCATGTTTGGAAAAACAAATTTGTAAGTAATATGTCCTCCTTCTTTGACTACTTCTTTGCATGTAATGGATATGGTCATAAAGAAGATGAATATAAGATGAGGCCTAGGAATAGACAATGTGTTCTTCCTAGGTATAGTAAATCAGGTGGCTATAGACATTATGCATATGAGCACAAAGCCTTAAAGCATAGAAACATGCATATGCTCTCTTCCAATTATGTAAATGTTGTGTGTTATGATTGCAATACTTTTGGCCAAAGAAGTTATCAATGTAGGATGAAGAACACTCAGTCCTATGGAAACCGGTGGAACAGTCATGATAAACATAGAGGAAGTTACAAGGCATATAAGTAATAAAGGACTGTATGGAACAAAATAATAAATACTCTTGCATTTTCAATAAATCTGAAGAAACCAATAGCCAGCTACAATGGAGTAATCAGAAAAGGGGGAGCAAACTAGTTTAATAGAAGATCATCCATTTATTCATATGGCATGAATTCTATATGCTACTACAACAATGTTTGTAGAGAAAGGGAAAATGAGTAGAATAAGATCAACACTACTCCAAAGGTTGCAAGTGAGAGAAGGAAAGAAATCAAGAAGATATGGAGGAAGAAGGACGAAGGAAGAAAACATGACCATGGACTGACATTGAGCATTCAATGCATAAGTGACATCTCCTAAGGCTTAAAGGAGATTCAGGACTAAGGGGGAGCTACATGTTGATCTGATCATTCACCCCCATGCTTGATAAGGACAAAAGAAAAGACACGTTGCTGCTAGTAAGAAGAAAAATATGAGATAGTGTGTGTGTAGTTATTGCCTTGACTACAAACTCATACTTGTGTCAATGGATAGTTCAAATTGTAATTGTGACCAGAGGAACTTGACACAAGAGGATGGAGGTAGATGGACAAGGTGTCTCGGTGGAGATATTAAACTAGTAGAACAAACCGATATATATAGTGTGGTGGTGGTATGGATATTAACTGGTATAGAAGAATATGCAATTCAATGTGTTCTGGTAGCATTGTAGTGGCTCCCATGGTTTGGACAAATGAAATTACATCTCAAGTATTACTGGAGAATCCCTAAAGGATAATGTGTAGGACCGGTAGTCAACTTTATGAGCATAAAATTTGTATGACTCAAATGGTTAGATAATTGGCATAGAGTTGATGTGGATTGGCATTTTGATCATGAAAGAGGATGTCAAAAGGTGTGATGATCATAATGAGAATGGAAGACCATCTATACAGATCACATATGCAAGGTACAAGGTGCAGATTAGTGTACTAGTTTTGGACCTAATATAAAATTGAAGATTAGAGATCTGTGGTTTAGGGGGAGTTCACAGTCATATCTTATGATTGGTATGTGTTACAGTTGACACATGAGGAGATCAAGTTTCATTGCAGCTGCACCGGTATGGTTGAGACTTTGGGAAGTGCTCATAATTTCTCACTTGTGGGTCCTTTCAATGTTTACTCAATTTGTAATTAGAAATCACAATTGGACCATCAAGTGAAAGGAACACTAGACTGGTATATAGGGAGATGTGAACAAAGAGCGAGAGTCACCTACACAGGGGGAGAATACATTATATTGGTACTTGATTTATATCAATAGATTGGTGTCAGAGAAAACCCCATAGAGGAAGGATATTTCATTGATATCAAATTGATATCAGTGCCTACATCATTAATTGGTATCAATTGGTAGTACTTAGTAAAATCACATTTGATTCTTAAGAAAAATTGATATCAGATGGTGAAGATGCAATCTGACCAGCTAGTAAACAATATTCATTGACACATCCTTCAACAATTGGGTGCCTCAACAATTGGTATCAGGCCGGTACACAAATTTGGTATCACTTGGTATCTGAGCCCTCTATTTCAAGTGCTATTAATTGAAAGGTTACAAAGCATCTTGGTCAAAGAGGGAGAAACAACCAGTAGAAAAGGGAAAGAGACCCTATAGGAAACTGATTGTCAAGACCCTTTGTCATTATTGTCAAAGGGGGAGAGAAAGCTTCTAATATACTAGATACTACATGTGTTGACATCAATGCCAAAGGGGAGCTTGTTGGAATTGTCAGAGAGTGTGTTTCTTTAGTGAACAAAGATGACATATGGAAAATCAACTAGGAAATATGTCAAGTTGAAGATGTATCCTCTCCTCAGTGAACTCACATTATTACTAGCAGGTGACATAGATCCTCCTCCACCAGTGTTTGGAAGTTCAAGTGCAATTGTCTATTCTTCCCACCAGTAAGTGGTAACACCTTGCTTATACCATAGTATACATGGCATACATCATGACTCTCTAGGATAAGACAGTCAGAGTAAGCAAAGGCAAGTGATTGGATGCATAGATCAGATGACTAATATGGATGACGAGGAAGTCTCTTGAGTTTAAGATCAGAGATGTGCATCGGATCAACATGTGAAGACATGATGTGATATCGAGATAGATAAGGAAGAGTTAAGATGATGTATTTACCACCAGTTAAATGAAGATAAGGCTCTACAGTAGCACACATGGAGTTAATGTGATATAAATGGAAAGTGGTGTTGCCATAGATGCATAGCAATTGGAGGTTGATGACATGAAGTCATCAAGAGTGTCAACTAGTAAACAACAATCCTAGTATGTAGCTAAGTGAGTAGAGAGACAAAAGTGAAGTGCTCTCAATCAAATATAGATGCACATAATGAGTCACCTTGGATACCTACTAAGGACCGGCATGTGCAATGACCAGACTCACATGATCTACTGGAAAGACAGAGAAGGTGATGGAAAAAATATTAACCGAAAAGGTATGATATATTGATAAGGGTAGAGGATTGACTGAGTGGTTGGTTTGTGATCTTGTCTAAAATAACATAGATTTCTAAGCTAATATGGATACCGACAGAGATGCCATGAATGTTGACTGTGACTTTTATGGGTTGAGTTACAGAAGGGTTGGGGCATGAGGTAGGATGAACTAAGGTGATTTATGGTGTGCACTGATCAATGAAGGATGTCTAGGTACAAATTGAAATTGGTGAAGCAAACTGTCAAACCATTTATGGTGATTGACTAAGAGATGAGCCGACAGGTTGATTGCAGGGTGCTAAAGATGGAAGGCATGCACTGGAAGTTACAATGATGAAAGTGATGTATAAGAAATCATCTTTGAGATAAGATTAGATGAGATCTAATTGGATTTGATATGGATTCTATTGGTGAAGATACCCTAACGCGTTAAATTTGAATCTACCATTTGGTGGGAAAGCTTCACTATAAACATGCAGACTGAAGCTTGAAGATGATTGATGTTAGTTGGTAGAGTAGAGTGTTCCTAAGAAAATTGGGGAGTAAATAAGACTGAGAAGAGTCAAGTAACTCAACATCTCAAGTAGAGAGCCAACAAGGGAGATAAAATCAGTATCAGGGCTTAACTAGGGTTCAACCGATAAGGCTTGATTAATCGGTATGCTGGAAGAGTGAATCAATCAAGTGAACCTATAGTGGTATAAATAGTAGAAGAGAGTGAGGTGATTTCAAAAGAGATCCTACAAAGAAGGTACAGATAAGAAGGAGAAGATACAAAGAGAACATATAATCCGTAACAAGTTGCAGAGTTATTCAACCAACGGGGTCAAAACCGGTGTGTTAGTAGCAGGGACAAAAGGATGTAGCAGAGAATGAAACAGAGTGTGAACCAATAGAGAGGAGGAAAAGTGCAAGATAGAGGATACTACCTATAAAGCTAAGGAGAAGATTAACCAATAAAGAGATTATTCATAAGTGGTTACAGAACTCATTTGTAATTGGGTTATTACTTTTGTATTGATAAATAATGTTCTTTGTAGATCACTAAGTTGGTGCTTGATGTAGGGGTTGGTGCTCCTTTGGGTTGGTTCCCATAAACTATCAAGGGTTGGTTCCCTAAAAGTTGTAATACATTATTTTGATTGTGAGGCTTGATTGGAATAGTAGACTCCAGCAACATTTCTCACCTAGGTTTTTCTCATCTTGGGTTTTCCTCGTATATACCAGTGTTATGTGATGTGCCCTTTGTGTGGTTGAATTGTGTTGTCTTTATTTATCTTACTAGTACGTTTCCATGGTCCTTAGGTTGGTAATCGGTAATCTCTCTTGGGGCTAAAAGGGTTAAGAATTTAGAAATCACTGATTCACCCCCCCACCCCCTCTCAGTGGCATCTTGTGTTTAACAAGGATAAGGTACACATTAAATGTTTCATGGGCTAACAAGGGATGCATGCTATGACTTAAACCTTATCCCACTTGAAGTAAGAGTCTACATAAGGAACACATAGGAAGTAAAGTGATGGATAGAAAGGAATTTCTTATCCTATGAGGGTTCACAATAGAAATAAGACTGTTGCGGGAGAAGAGTATATAGGAAAAGGAAAGGTATTATTATCCGATGAATCTTTACGAGGACAAGGAAAGGGCCATGGGATAACAAATTTCTTATCGAGGTGAAAAACAAATCTTATCTTGTGAGGTGAAAGCTAACAATGAAATATGGTGCAGGACAAAAACAAGAAAATATAAAAGGGAGAAGTGTTATCCCATGTGTGTTGAGAGACTATGAAAATGAGATGAGGGCTAACAAAGAAACAAGAAGGATTCTTGAAGCTTATCCTAGAAGGCATATAACATGAATATTAGCCATAGTATGAAGTTCAAAGGATCTGAGCAACACGATTGTCCATTTGAGCGTTGACCAATTTTGACTCGATGATGTGGCATGTATGGATCAAATTAGAGGACACTTGTTGAAATGATGAAAGGGTATTTTCTCAAAAGAGTTGAAGTTTTTGATCAACTTTGTTGTCATGTCTACAAGCTGATACACTCAAAGATCCACGTCAATGGTTGACTAGGATTGACCAAGTGACTTGGGTGCTGAAAAAGAAAATGTTTGCATGTCGATAGGCAAACTAATCTACCTGATGGCAAAACAAATTTGGTCAAATGATCTCAACAAAGGAAATGTAAACATATGATATCCTGGCTGATCGAAGATGACATCTGATACGCTGAAGTTGGTGATGGTGGGTTTCAATGTGGTAGTTGTCAAAATTTTCAAAGAGGATGAAGAATGCATTAATAGAGACTGAGTTGCAGATGGTTAATGGGCTTAAGAAAATTGACAGAGGTAAAATCAAATTAGCTGGACAGATCAAGCTTGCTAAAAATAGAAACTTAGTATAGAGAATGACTAAAAGAAAGATTGGATGCATTTATTACTTGCTGTAATTATGAGATCATATTTAGGATAGATAATGAAATCTCTAGGGTTGCAGACCTCTGGGACAATCGACTTGAATAAAATATTCAAGATTGTTGTAGAAGAAAAATCTAATGAAGATAGAGTCAATCCAATATAGTAGTAGCTATAATTGTGACTCGACATTGGTAGGTGTGGTTGATGAGACAATGACTAAGGTGGAAAAAAAGATATTATTTTAGTCGATGCAACAGAAAGGAAGGTTGTAGTATTGTAGTGTGATGTTGTCACTACTGAAGGAAGAGTAAGTATTGAGCAATAGAGAGAGATAGAGTGTATAAACAAAAAGGAGGAAAACAAAGCAAGAACAGATCATTCTGGAGAGTAATGTTGTAGTAGAGAGAAGAAGATAATCAGACAAATGAAGGAGGAGAAACAAAGGAAAAGTTTAGTAGGTAGGATAATTCAATCTCAAGATATGAGAATTTTGGAAGTGTTACAAAAACTCATTTGTAACAAGGATTTATTATTGAAACTATAATCTTGAATAAACACTGTAAATATTTGAGTGGGTGCTTAGAGTAGGGGTAGGATCTCCTTTGAGTAGGTGCCCTAAAAGTTTCAGGGTTTGGTGCTCCTTGGGTTGGTGCCCTAAAGTTTCAAGGGTTGATGGTCCTTGGGTTGGTGCCCTAAACATTGTATTATTTTATTCATTGTGAGGCTAGATTGGAGTAGTAGACTCCAGCATCTATTCTCACTGATTGTTTTCCCACATTGGGTTTTCCTCATACATCTGGTGTTATGTGATGCACTCTTGTGTGTGTGTGTTCTTAATTAATTTGTAGTAGCAATATTTGAAAACATAGTTAAAAGTTTTAAAATACACTGATTCACCCCCCTCTTAGTGTCTATTTGTGTTCTCCATGTTTTTGATGTGGTATTTATCTTTTTATTGTTGTTCTTGATCAGATCGGAGGTTGAGGAAGCCTTTAGAGGTTGAGATCAAGGATGTCCATTGGATTAGCATGTGAAGACATGATTTGCTCAGGACACATCAAAGGGGAAGTTGAGATGATGTGTTTGTCACCTTGACAAACCGGTTGGGAGGAGAACCTATCAAATGAAGATAAGGCTATGTAGTTGCCAACATGGAGTGAGTGGGATGCAGATGGTGAAAGGGTCCTGCCACAGATGCATTGTTGTTGGGGGTTGATGGCATGAAGACATCATGCACATTACCAGTATGAAGGTAGAAACATGTCAATTGGTATACAACAAAGAGTCAAGAGGCAAAGTGGAGTGCTCATAATTAGGTGGTAAGGTACATGATGACTCACCATGGATATGTTTTGTTGGTCAGCAAGGTGAAAACCAATAAATTAGATACAATAGTAGTGTAGGAGACTGTATGGCAAGATGGTTAACGGTAAGGTGAGGTATACTGGTAGGGCCAAATGACTGGTAGGTGTGCACCGATCATGTCTGGACCAACATAGAGGTCTAAACTGATGAATACTAATAGTGATGCCATGTGGAGTTGAAGTGGAAAGCATGCAGAGGTCAGTGAAATGTCATGTTAGTGAGGTTGTTGGCTTTGGTCCACATTTAATATTGACTGCAATAATCATGGGGAAGTACAGAAGATTGCAGCTCAAGGCAAATCAAAGATTGCCATTTGGTGAGTTGTGTTGGCATATGCACACTCCAATGAGATATTGTATTTGATTGAAGGTTTTGTCATTGATGGCAACCTTGCAATCCTATGGCACCGACAAAGGCATTATACCGACATCAGTAGATCACACTCTAGATTGGCACTTAGGACATCAACACCAGCACAAAGAAAGGAAGTATACCGGCATAGAGGCCGACAGGATTTTGTTATATTATATTTTGTTTATTATTGTAAAAACTTTGTAAGCTGACTTGGTAAACTATAAAATGACTCTTATATATAAAAGAGATCATTGTAGACATTTAGATATAGAGGTGTAAGTGATAAGGAAAATATTAGACAGACCTATTATGCAAAATATAGGCTAAAGGGTTTATGTAAGAAGCAGAGCATCAACCGATACTGGATCAGGCACTATAGATGCTATTGTAAAGTAGTACTTGATATTGGATTTGCATAAGCCACATTGTAAGTCAGTGAGAGTTCCCATTGAGCAGTGAGCTCTAGGCAGTTGGCCTTCTTGCATGTGCAGGCCCCTATTGTAAGTAATATTCTCTTATTAGCCAGTGAGTGAATATTGTGGGTCACAAATCCCATCGAGGTTTTTCCCACACCGGGTTTCCTCATTAAAACCTTGTGTTATGGTGTGCTTTTCATGTGGATGTTCTTAATTCTGTTTATTGCATTATTTCTTGCATACCAGTACACTGTTATAATATGTTCTACATGTTTTAAGTTAAGAAATTCTATTCACCGGTTAGATATTGATTCACCCCCCCTCTCAGTATCTGTGGGATTCCTAACAATTGGTATCAGAGCTTGGTCCTCTATTTTCAGAAGCCTAATAGCTTGAGGAAGATCTTGACACCAGTAAAGATAGAAAATCTGATGAAGCAACTTGAAGGAGCTCTTTCAGACTATGATGCAGAGAAATTGAAAAATGTCAAACTAGAAGATGATTTAAGGGTAGCTCAGGATATCATTCAGGCACTTCAAGAGAATTTTACTATTGCATGAAATATGAGAAGAGAACTTTGTGAAAAATTGCAAAATGAGAGTGATGAAAAGGAATCACTTAATGATATGTTAAGAAAGCTAAAACAAGAGAACATGACAACAAAGAATGAGATGCAGGATATGACTATGAGATTTTGCAAAGAGATTGAGGATATGAAGAAGAATGAAGAAGAATTGACCAAAAGACTAAGTGATGCAGCAAATGAGAACACAAGAATTAGGTATGAAAATGACTTGTTGAAGATAGATTTGATGCATACTCAGAATGACTCAAATGAACTAATGAGACAAAAAGAAGTCTTAGAAAGAGAACTAGAAACTACAAATCAACATAAAGAAAAATTCAAGAAAAGCTTAGAGGAACTTGGCACCTTGCTGAAGAATCAAAAACCTAAGGTGACACTTCTGGAATTGGCTTTGAAGTTGGTGAAAGCTCCGGTACTACAAATACTCAGGATCACAACAAACCAGTAAGACAACCTAATGCTTATAAATTCAATGGAAAATGCTTTAACTATGATAATTATGGTCATAGAGAAAACAAATGTAGATCTAGAAATTATCAGAATATCAACACACCCACCAGTCAATGTTCTAAATGCAACAAAGTTGGTCACAACTCTAAAAACTACAAAATGAATGTGAGATGTTATGTTTGTGGAAGATTTGGACATTTATCTAATCAATGCAGAACACAAACCGACATAGGTTATTGGAAAGATATTCAGAAGAATAATGTAACTTGTTATGCATGTAACAAGATTGGGCATATTGCTAAATTCTGTAGAAGTAAAGGAACATCGGTAAACAACAAAAGTTCTAGCTTGAAAGGTAAAGAAAAAGTTGAAGAGGTTAAGCAAGAATTCTCAAAACAATGGATTAGAAAAGCTAATCTAAATATTGGGAATACTCCTCCACCGGTAGAACAAATCAATGCTTCACCGGTAGGACAAAGTGATGCTTCACCAGCAGGATAGAGTAGTGGTCCACTGGCAGGAAGTTCTTCATCTAATTGAAGAAAGTTTCCTTGAGGGTTTGGCAATCTAATGACACATGTGCTATTATTCCCTCAGTTAGAGATAAGAAGTTGGAAATTACTTTTTACCGGCAGACAATGTTAAGTGAATACTTAACCGACATGCATTTAATGTGGTAGATGGCCAAAAGACACTATAAAATTAAGGTTTTGGCTCCATTCCATTTCACCAAGATTTCAAACCTATGAAGAGCGCGAAGATTCCGAGCTAAGGCATTTCGAGCAAGAGGCAAGAACACTCCAAGCAATCATCCATCCTAAAGGCAGCAAAAGGTATTTTATCATGGCATCCACCTCTGTAATTGAATATATAGCAAACCCTACTATTGTTGAAGTTATAAAAAGACCTAGGCTCGTAAGTTGAAGAGGTTAAGCAAGAATTCTCAAAACAATGGATTAGAAAAGCTGATCTAAATATTGGGAATACTCCTCCACCGGTAGAACAAATCAATGCTTCACCGGCAGGACAAAGTGATGCTTCACCAGCAGGATAGAGTAGTGGTCCACTGGCAGGAAGTTCTTCATCTAAGTGAAGAAAGTTTCCTTGAGGGTTTGGCAATCTAATGACACATGTGCTATTATTCCCTCAGTTAGAGATAAGAAGTTGGAAATTACTTTTTACCGGCAGACAATGTTAAGTGAATACTTAACCGACATGCATTTAATGTGGTAGATGGCCAAAAGACACTATAAAATTAAGGTTTTGGCTCCATTCCATTTCACCAAGATTTCAAACCTACGAAGAGCATGAAGATTCTGAGCTAAGGCATTTCGAGCAAGAGGCAAGAACACTCCAAGCAATCATCCATCCTAAAGGGAGCAAAAGGTATTTTATCATGGCATCCACCTCTGTAATTGAATATATAGCAAACCCTACTATTGTTGAAGTTATAAAAAGACCTAGGCTCGTATTTTAGTTAGTTCCCAAGGTAGAAAAGAAAGATGATACCTTAGGTTATTTTTCTCAAATTCCTAAGGGAGTTGTTTATGCTGAAGACCCGAAAATTTACATCCACTACAACATTGAGGAACTAGGAGATGAAGAGATTAAAACCATGTTTAAAACTATGATATGTGATGAATCTAGAAATGTAAAAGATGAACACAAGATCATTGAGACCCTAGGATTCATAGAGATCCTTAGCATTCCTGAATTCCCTAAGGATGTGATTAGGATAGTCTTAAGCAGGGTACATGGTGAATTTTTCTGGTTAGATGCAATCCATAAAATCACTAAGGAAGTTGTGAAAGCCATCACAGGGTTACCGACCACTGGTAAAAGGCCAGATAAAACTAAGAAGGTATCCAATGACCTAGTTATAAACCTAACTAGTGCAACATTCAACAAAAGGTCCCTAAGAGTTAATGATGTAACAAACATTAATGTGAGATTTATCAGCATGATATTAGGGTATAAAGTTACTCATGCAAATAGACTCAATTCAGTTTCAAGTTTATGCATTAAGAGTGCTTATGATATGGTCACAGATAATGCAAAGATTGATATATGTGAGTGGTTAAAGGATGAATTAATTGACAACCTTGGAAAGATTAAGAAGGACAAGAAAGGAACTTTCAGGTTTGGAAATCTGTTAGTATGTCTGATGCTACATATAACCAAACAGGTTCCCAGTATAGGCTACAAAGAACTTGGATATGATATACCAGTAGGTAAACAGTTAAAAAAACTATTCAATAACATGGGAGAAGACAAGGAAAACAATATTCATGACTTCTTTCAAGCATTAAAGGCCAAAATGAAGAAAAGAATTAGGTTATCACAAAAGATTATCGACAAATACAAAGATGAAATATGCTTTGTAATCAAGAAGGATGAGATTTGGATGGAAGCAATCATCCCTAGGATAGTTTGGGTAACTGAGATGGGCTATGAAACAAATGATCATAATATTGAGATTTATCAGCATGATATGAGGGTATAAAGTTACTCATGCAAATAGACTCAATTTAGTTTCAAGTTTATGCATTAAGAGTGCTTATGATATGGTCACAGATAATGAAAAGATTGATATATGTGAGTGGTTAAAGGATGAATTAATTGACAACCTTGGAAAGATTAAGAAGGATAAGAAAGGAACTTTCAGGTTTGGAAATCTGTTAGTATGTGTGATGCTACATATAACCAAACAGGTTCCCGGTATAGGCTAGAAAGAAGTTGGATATGATATACCAGTAGGTAAATAGTTAACAAAACTATTCAATAACATGGGAGAAGACAAGGAAAACAATATTCATGACTTATTTCAAGCATTAAAGGCCAAAATGAAGAAAAGAATCAGGTTATCACAAAAGATTGTCAACAAATACAAAGATGAAATATTCTTTGTAATCAAGAAGGATGAGATCTGGATGGAAGCAGTCATCCCTAGGATAGTTTGGGTAATCGAGATGGGCTTTGAAACAAATGATCATATAATTGAAACATATGCTAAAGCACTTTTGGAAGCCCCCAGAGAACCTAAGGAAGAAATATTTGGTAGTGTAGAAACTATTGAAAGCCAAATACAATGAAAGAAAAGAGTGGAAAAGGTTGAGGCAGTTGTAAGGAAAGGTTCTAGACAAGCAAAGGCCATCAAAGAAGATGTGTTTTAGAAAACCAGTATAATAGAGGATGAGTTAGCAGCTCCACAACCTGAAACTCACCTATCACTGGTAGGTACTTCTTCAGAGAGTGACATGCCTGCAACTTTCAAAAGAGTTGTAAGGAAAAGAGATCCCTCACCGGTAACCACACCCTCACCTAGGAGGACAAGACAAAAACAACAAGCAGTGAGATCTCAAGTAAGAAAGGCTACACCAAAGAAGAAGAAACTGACACCCAAAAAGAAGAAGAGGACAAACAAAGACTTGGCCCCTCTTGATATACTGCTGAATGAAATTACAGAGGAAGATAAATTGAAGAATATAGAGAAAATATATGACACTTTAACAATTGATGAAAAAGAACAAGTTGAAAATAGTGTTATATTGCATATGGATATGTATAAGAAATTTTTGATGGAAGTAGTAAATGAAATTCCAAATGAACTATTTAAGAGACTGGAAGCAAGAAGACAAGCAATAATAGAACTAGACAAGAAAATAAAGATTGAAAAGTTACTTGCTGTATATCTAGTAGATTCACCCAAAGAAATCGATGACCTAATTGCTCAAGCCAACCAGTCAGTATTTTCTATTGCACACTGACACATTGCTTTAATGGTTGGAAGAGTTAATGAGGTGACTAAGGAGACAGAAAATGGATGGGATATATTCCTAGTTGAAAAATAAAAACAAGAAGAATATAGGAACCCCAAACCTATAAAAGTTTATTAGAAAGATAGAGACAAGGGTAAAGGTAAAGTAGGTGGACCACCTAGTATCAAGGTTAAAGACAACTTACCCCCACCTCCTTTGATTACTCCACCGGTAAAAGCTATAGAAGATCAACCGACAGCTAAGAGTATGGATGTAGAGGATGGTAATCCTAATCCTAAAGTTTTATATACTGTGGATGTTGATACTCAAAAGATCAACATTGTGGTAGACAAAGATACAACTAATAAAACTGAAATGGCTAGTGAGCCTCCGGTAGCTGAGCAAACTGACAACACATAGGAGAAACCAATAGATAACAAAGACAAAAAAGTAGAGACTTAGACTCAGACTGAGACAATGCAACAAATAGAAAAACAAATAGAGAAAAAGGCTCCAGAACAGGAACAACAACAACAACAATAGGAACATAAGGAAATAGTGCCACCGACAACTGGAGAAGTAGAAAAACCATTGCTTAAGGAAATGTAGACACAAACAGACCTACCAGAGGTCAATACAAGCTTGGTTACTTCCACTAGCAGAACTTAGAATCTTGGTTCATCATCAGGCTACAAATCAACTAATGTGACTGAGGTACTATTAGATTCAATCAAAAAGATAACAAACTGTAGCTCACAAGCTTATAAGGCAATTGATGATACCATACCAATTTTGAAGGTAATTGCTCCTAATTGTAATATAGACAATAAAGATTCTTTAGGACAACTTGATACACTATGTAAATATATCATAGAAAACATTGAGAAAATAAAGGAAGAGACATTGAAGGATAAAGTAGAAATTGAAAAGCATAAATTCTTTGATGAGCAAATAAAGAAGTGTAATAGAGATTTTGACACACTTCTACTGGAATTGTATAATTTATTGAAAGAGTAAAAAATTTTGTACAAAGACACCTATAAGACAAACTTTTTGACTGTAGATATAGACAAGAAGATAAGCAAGGTACAAGATGAGATCAACAAACTTGCAGATAATTTTGTTAACTCACCTGATACACTATCAGTTTTTGAGGAGAAGATAACAAATTTTGAAGAAGATCTACTTAAATTGGAAAGAGAGAAAGAAAGAATAGTGAATAAGGCAAAGCATTTGAGATTAAAAATAAGTCCAAGATTTGACTATCTAGCATCACTGCGAAAGGATGTATCTGAGGCACTAATATAGGGATAGAAAACACCGACAGAGCATTTGCAGTATCTCACTGGTATAGTTAAGAGAACAAAGACAACAATAAGAGATAGTAAAAAGTTTATGGAGAGTATAAACTTGATTTTGGTGGATCTATTTCAAATTGTAACTATCCAGTTACAAGGTTGAAACTACAAACTCTACTGATGTCTTGAAAACCTTTGTCATTGATGCCAAAGGGGGAGTAGTGGGATGAGAAAATTCAATATCACAGGAATCATATGCTCAGGGGGAGCACAGACATTTTTGGTAACTTTTTTTTGGACTTCACATTTTTGATACACTTTTTGAAATTTCTCATGAGTGTTGCCATCAATGCCAAAGGGGGAGATTGTTGGCATATGCACACTCCAATGAGACATTGTATGTGATTGAAGGTTTTGTCATTAATGGAAACCTTGCAATCCTATGGCACCGGCAAAGGCATTATACTGGCATCAACAGATCACACTCTACACCAGCACTCAGGACATTGGCACCGGCACAAAGAAAGGAAGTATACCAGCACAGAGGCCGACAGGATTTTGTTATATTATATTTTGTTTATTATTGTAAAAACTTTGTAAGCCGACTTGGTAAATTGTAAAATGACTCTTATATATAAAAGAGATCATTGTAGACATTTAGATATAAAGGTGTAAGCGATAAGGAAAATATTAGGCAGACCTATTATGTGAAATATGGGCTAAAGGGTTTATGTAAGAAGCGGAGCATCAATCGGTACTGGATCAGGCATTATAGATGCTATTGTAAAGCAGTACATGATATTGGATTTGCATAATCCACATTGTAAGTCAGTGAGACTTCCCATTGAGCAGTGAGCTCTAGGCAGTTGGCCTTCCTGCATGTGTAGGCCCCTATTGTAAGTAATATTCTCTTATTGGCCAGTGAGTGAATATTGTGGGTCACAAATCCCACCGAGGTTTTTCCCACATTGGGTTTCCTTGTTAAAACCTTGTGCTATGGTGTGCTTTTCATGTGGATGTTCTTAATTCTATTTATTGCATTATTTCTTGCATACCGGTACACTGTTATAATATGTTCAGCATGTTTTAAGTTAAGAAATTCTATTCACCAGTTAGATACTGATTCACCCCCCCCCTCTCAGTATCTGTGGGATTCCTAACAAGTTGATCAAAGTAGGAGATCTGATCAACTTATCAACTTGGAAAAGATAACCACAAAGATCATTTAATATGATGGATGGAAGCAGGTCAGTGATTAGTCTGTTGTATTTGCTAAACATAGAAAATACAATTTGGAAGCTACAAGATTGGTAGTGATGGATGACTTGTTGCAGGTCCTCAATATCAAAGAAGATATTTGATTGGATCTGGTACGCCAATTTGGTCCATTAGATAACCCTAGCATGCAAAAGTTCAAACTCACACTTTGGCAAGAAAGCTCTAATATTTATGTTGATCAAAGATTGAAGCTGCATAATGCTGGTTGGTGAAGAATAGAGGAGATAAGACTGAGAAGAGTCAAGGAAGTCAAAATCTAAAGAAAAGAGCTAGTAGGGAAGGTTAAATTGGTGAGAGGGTTTAACAATGGCTTAACCAAAAAGATCAGACAAATCCATAAACTACAAAGTTAGTTGTAGAGGTGGAAAGCGATAGTGTTCAAACCAACTCATAGGTAGTGTAGAGTGAAGAATTTGTATGTGTGTATGGGAGAGAAGATTTGGCAGGTATGGAGTAGAGAAAGGATAAACTGACGAGCAGAGTAACTGGCAGCAGGTGTATGTTTTGAATTTTCATCCAATAGGCAAAGATAGAACTGGTGTACCAGTAATAGTAAGTGAAGGTGAGCAGAGAGATTGAGAGAGAGATAGAAGAAAGAGTAGGAGTCAATCGATGAGGTAGAGGAGGTCAGAAACCAATAGGGTAAAGTGTATACAATAGTTACAAGATTCACTTTTAATCAGACTATATTAATTTTGTATTTGATTATGTTAATGATAGATCACTAAGTTGGAGCTCAGTGTAGGGGTTGGTGCTCCTTGGGTTGGTGCGTTAATGTAGGAGTGGTACTCCTTGGATTGGTTCCCTAAATGTTGTAACCGAGATTTTCATTGTCAGGCTGGATTGGAGCAATAGACTCCAGCAACACTTCTGATTTAGATTTTTCCCATCTAGGGTTTTCCTCGTATATACTAGTGTCATGTGATGTGCCCTTGTGTGATTGCACTATGAAGTCTTGCACTATCTCACCGGTAGGTTTACTTGTGTTTGTTTTGCTAGCTGGCACTCACTCTTAGGATCAAAAGGTTTAAGAGTTCTGGTAACCACTGATTCACCCCCCTCTCAGTGGTACATTATGTTCAACAATTAGTATCAGAGCGTAGGTTCCCGCTTGATAAGCTTTCTCTAGCTTGGGTAGATTCTAGTATTTGAAGACAATGGTCTATTTAGTGTCACCCCCTACTCTAGTGTTTGATGGTTCAAAATTTTTTGTTTGGAGTCATAGGATGGAAGTCTACCTATCCTCCCTTGGGTTTGATGTATGGATGTCACTAGTAAATGGCTGTCCTAGTAAAGTCAGTCCTCCCATGAGTCTTGAAGAAGAAAGGAGAAATAAATGTAATGATGAAGCTATGGACGCCATACTCAATGGGCTATCTAGTGATGTCTCCTCGTAGGTGGACAGATGCAGATCAACAAAAATCCAATGGGACAGATTGAAGAACCTTTATGAAAATGAACCTAGCACTACAAAATTGGTTTTTGGAAGCAAGAAGATCAATGAAACAAACACATGTGCAGTTGACGAAGATATATTAGCCAGTTATTGCAGTAGAAATGATGAAGAAGGAACCCACCTTTTCATGGCTCAAGAGATAAAATGTGAGGAGCACCCATCAAAAGGTGACAATACAGATGATTCTCCTTGACAAGATGTGTTTGGGAGTGATAGTGATGATGAAGTCGAAGTTGATCTCAAATGTGAACTGGTAAGTGCATTAGAAGAGCTACAAAATGTTAGAAATGAATCGAAGAATTATAAAAATTCAATTTGTGAGGAATGCAGCTGGTTGAGAACATGCCTTGAAGAATCAAATAATAATATCTACATATTGACTAGTGAATTGAAATGAGTCTTTGATTCTAAGGACAGAAGATGTGAGGAACTACAACTAGAAGTGGAGACAAAGGAAAAAGAATATCAGGATCTAAAAGGTGAAATGGAGAACATCAGGAAAGACCTTGAGAAGTGTCAATATGAGCTCAAGGTAAGGATCTGGTATGATGGCAGCACTAAGGCCTTGGACAAAATGTTGAGTAAACAAAAATACTCCGAGGATACCAAAGGATTAGGATATGTTGTCAGTGAATTCTCCACAAGCATGTATGTCTCCCACAAGGACATTCAGTTTGTCTCCTCTAATGGAGATAACAAGGTTCAGACCTTCACACTCTGAAGTGCACCAAGGAAGAAGGTTAACCTAACTATAGTCGGTGAGGACATGAGGCTAAAAATGAAGACCAGTGCAACAAGAAGAAATAATGCAGATCCTAAAGGAAAAAGAGAGCTGAGAGAAGATAGGTTCACCAGAAACAAGAACCCAAGAAAGCAGCCTAAAAGATCTACTAGTGGAAGACAAAGAGATGTTGTAGCCTAGAGAAGTAGAAGTGGATAAGCCAAACTAGTCAAATCACTTCATGTTTGGCAGACTGAATTTGTAAGTAATAAGTCTCCATTCTTCGGTTATTGTTTTGCTTATAAAGGATATTGCCATAGGGCAGAGGAATGCAAAATTATGTCTAGGAATAGAAAAGGTGTTTTTCCTAGGAATAGAAATTTAGTTTGTAAAAGATGTAATGCATTTGGACATAAAACATTAGAATGTAGAAACGTGCATAAGATCACTCCCAGTTATGGTAACTAGACTCCACTCGCTGCTTCAAGAAATACAAATAATATGTGTTATAACTATAATGGATTTGACCATAGAAGTAATTAGTGTAGGAAGAAGATGATTCTTGCACATGGGAACCGACATAACAACTATGCCCAAAGGACAACCACACCTGCAAAATCAAGAAGTCAGTTGAAACTAGTAGTAGGCTACAATGGAATGACCCTGAGAAGAAGATCAAATCGGTCTAATAGAAGGTCTTCCAATTATCCAGTTGGGATGAATGTAGTGTGCTTTTATGGCAATGTATCCAATCATACTGCAGAACTTGGTAAAGCAAATACCTATCAGCAGAAGAAGGTCAACATTACTCCAAGGGTTGCAAATGTGGAAAGGAAAGAGATTAAGAAGGTATGGAGGAAGAAGAAGGAAGATAAGAGAATGGACATACATTGTGCCTTAATTGCACAAGTGATATCTCCTAAATCTTAAAGGAGATGCAGGACTATGAGGGAGATAAATATTGGTTAGATCATTCACCTCCATCCTTGATGAGAACAAAGGAGAAGATAGGTTGCTGCCGGTACCAAAAAAAAGGGTGAGATAGGTGTGTGTGTGGTTGTTACCTTGACTACACACTCATACTTGTGTCAATGTATAGTTCAAATTGTAATTGGAATAAAAGACAAGTGACACAAGAAGAAAAAATCATCCTAGTGAAGATAGTGAACTAGTAGAGTAAACTGGTGTGTGAAGTGTGCTACTGGTATGGATATTAACCGATATAGAAGAGTATGTGATTCAATGCATTTCGGTTGTGTTGCAATGGCTCCGATGGCCTGGAAGGATGAATTTATATCTCTAGTGATATTAGAAGCAGTCCAAAATGACAACGTGTTGGTCTAGTAGCCGATCCCATGTGTATGAAACATCATGATGTCAACCGGTGTGATAGTTGATATGAAGTTAATGTGACTTTGAATTGTGGTCAAGTAAGACCATTTCATGGAAGTGAAAGACCATCATTATCTATAGATGGTCACTTCCACCAGTACAAAGTGCAGATTGGGGTACCAGTTTAGGACTTGATAAAAACTGAAGACCAGAGGGTTGTGATTCAGGGGGAGTTCACAGTCATATCTTATGATTGGTATCTAATACACTTGACACAGAAGGAAATCAAGTGTCATTGTTGTTAAACTATAGACCGGTATACAAGGAGATATGAACAAAGATGTGAGTTACCTACATAGGGGGAGAATTTTTCAAATAGATTGGTGTCAATTCTCTGACACAAGTGCTGCAAGTTGAGAGGTTGTAGAGCATAGTAGTAAAAATGAAACAAGCAACTAGACCAAAAAGGGGAAGAGAGAGCTTGCAATATATCGACTGTCAAGACCCATTGCCATTGTTGTCAAAGGGGGACAAAGAATCTATAGTATAATGGATACTACATGTGTTGACATCAATGCCGAAGGAAGAGATTGTTAACATTGTGTTGTCATCAATGTCAATTGGTATAACATAAAGCAAGAAAACTGGTATGGGAGAATAGTTGATATGTTGTTACTTCTATCAATTGGTATTGGGGATAATGAAGCCACCAAGTAAGCATATTGGAGTAGTCTATTTACATGTTAGTATTAGGGAGAATGAACAGGTTTATAAGTATGCATACCGATGTTGAACAAGAATGATAAAGAAGTGACCGATGAGTGATGAGAACTAAAAAGCATGTGACTAGTAGAGCTCACTAGAGTATGATCTAATGAAGAGTTAGCATTGTAATTGATATTATAGTGTGAGGCCATCTAGCATGACTCCCACCAGACGAAATGAAGGTTGATAGAAAGTGGGCTACTTCAGTGAGAAAAGATGACATATGAAAAAGTACTCGGACCTATGTCAAGTTGGAGATGTATCCTCTCCTTAGTAAAGTCACATCATTACCAGCAAGTGACATATATCTTCTTCTACCAATGTTTAGCAGTGAAGTGTAGTTGTCTATTCTTTCCATTGGTAAAAGGTAATACCTTCCTTATGCCACAACATACATGACATACATCATGACTCTCTAGGATAAGATAGTCAAAGTAAGCTAAGGCAGGTAATTGGATGCATAGATCAGATGACCAAAGTGGAAGATGAGGAAGACTTCAGAGGTTGAGATCAGGGATGCACACTGGATCAGCATGTGAAAACATGATCTTCTCCCAGGATAGAGAAGGAGGAGTTGAGATGATGTGTTTGTCACCTTGACAAACCAGTTGAGAGGAGAACCTATTAAATGAAGATAAGGTTGTGCAGTTGCACACATGGAGTGACTGGGATGCAGATGGTGAAAGGGTCCTTCCACAGATGTATTGCTACTAAGCATTGATGGCATGAAGACATCATGCATATTATCAGTATGACGACAGAAACATGTCAACTGGTAAACAAGGTGGTTAGTAGTATACAATGAAGAGTCAAGAGGCAAAGTGGAGAGCTCATAATCAGGTGGTAAGGTACATGATGACTCACCATGGATATCTACTACTGGTTAGCAAGGTGATGACCGATAAATGTGATGCATTGGTAGTGCAGGAGACTTTATGGCAACATGGTTAACCAATAAGGTGAGATGTACCGATAGGGTCAGATGACTCGTAGGTGTACACTGATCCTATCTGGACTAACATAGAGGTTTAAGATGACAAATACCAATAGTGATTCCACATGGAGTTGAAGTGGAAAGAATGCAAAGGTCGGTGAAGTGTTATGTCAATGAGGTTGTTGGTGCTGGTCGATATTTAATGTTGACTACAACAATCATGAAGAATTACAGAAGAGTGTGGCTCAAGAAAAATCAAAGGATGCCCCCTTGAGAGTTGATCAACACTATAGATCTGATCAACTTATCAACTTGGAAAAGATAACCACGGAGATCATTTAATATGATGAATGGAAGTGGGTCAGTGATTAGTCTATCGTATTTGCTAAACATAGAAAATATGCATTGGAATCACAGAAGAGTGTGGCTTAAGGAAAATCAAAGGATGACTTGTTGCAGGTCCACACTATGAGAGAAGAGATTTGATTGGATCTGGTGCACCAATTTGGCTAGTGAGAAAACCTTAGCATGCAAAAGTTCAAACTCACACTTTGGTGGGAAAGATCTGATATTTATGCTAATCAAAGATTAAAGTTGCACAATGTTGGTTGGCAAAGGAGAGTTATCCTAAGCAAAGAACAAAGAAGATAAGACTGAGAAGAGTCAAGGAACTCAACATCTAAAGATAAGAGCTAATAGGGAAGGTTAAACTGGTGAGAGGGTTTAACAATGGCTTAACCAGCAAGATCAGACAAATCGGTAAACTACAAAGTCAGTTGTAGTGGTGGAAACTGGTAGTGTTCAAGCCAACTAGAAGGTAATGTAGAGTGAATTAGTTGTATGTGTGAATGGGAGAGAAGATCCGACAATTAGGGAGCAGAGAGAGGAAAAATCAATGAGCAGAGTAATCGACAACAGGTGTATATTTTGACTATTCATCCAATAGGCAGAGGTAGAATGGGTGTGTCGGCAACAACAAGTGAAGGTGAGTAGAGAGATTGAGAGAGAGATAGAAGGAAGAGTAGGAGTCAACTGGTGAAGTAGATGAGGTGAGAAACTAGTAGGGTAAAGTGTATGCAGTGGTTACAAGATTCACTTGTAATCAGACTTTTACTTTTTTAATTGATTATGTTCATGATAGATTACTGAGTTGGATCTCGGTGTAGGGGCTAGTGCTCCTTGGGTTGGTGCTCCTTAGGTTGGTGCTCCTTGGGTTGGTGCCCTAAATTAGGCTTGTTACTCCTTGGGTTGGTTCCCTAAATGTTATAACTGAGGTTTTTATTGTGAGAATGGATTGGAGTAGTAGACGCCAACAGCACTTCTCACTGAGGTTTTTCCCATCTTGGTTTTTTATCTTATATACCAATGTCATGTGATGTGCCCTTGTGTTATTGCGATGTGAAGTCTTGCATTATCTCACCAGTAGGTTTACTTGTGTTTGTTTTTCTAACCAATACTCACTCTTAGGATCAAAAGGTTTAAGAGTTTTGCTAACTAGTAATTCACCCCCCTCTTAGTGGTACATTGTGTTCAACACTAGATCCTTTGGAAGGAGCTTGACCGCTTGAGAAGAACTGGGATGGAAACTATTGTTTTCAAGGAGAGTCCAATATCTGATGGAATTAATTACACTATATGGAAGGAATAGGTGGAGTGCTCCTTAGGTATCAATGCATAACACACATTTTCACTCTTCAACCCATCTAGAAATATTTTCCCATCGACCAAACAGATTCTGACACTTGTGAATATCTCACTTCTCAGGGGTTCTTCTAAAGGAAACAAAGTTTGCTTCTTCCCATTTGCAAAAATAGTATAGACATTCCTTCTCCCATCATGCATAGCCTATCTATCATACTGCTAGGGCCATCCCAACAAAACATATCAGACATCCATAGGCATAATATCACATAGAACTTCATCATAGTACTCTCCTATCTTCAACTTAACTAAAAATTGCTCACTTACCAAGATATTATGATCATCCTAAATCCATTCTATCTCATAGGCTGTAAAGTGTTTCAACCTCTATAACTTCATCTTATTCACCATCTCCTCTGAGGAAAAATTATCTAAACTACCACTATCAATAATAACCTTACAACACTTACCTTCTACCTTACATCTTGTTCGGAAAAAAATATTCCTCTGCACCAGTTCCTCATCTATCTCATTTTGGCATAGAGCTCTTCTTATCATCAAAGCTTCACCATCCTTTGATTTGTTCAATGATCCGGTAGGTTCCTCTTCTGTGAAAGCAGTTCTTCCACCATTATCAATCCTCTTATTCCCTTGTCTGCATGCAAGAGCTTGATATCCTTATCCACCACACTTGTTCAATAGGTTCCAGCAAACTTTCTCTTTTCATCTCTCTTAAAACCCTCATTCTAGTAACCACCTTGTCCACCATTCTGGTAGTGATTTCCTTCATTCCTCCGGTTTGAATTTTCATCACTCTTATCTTCTTCCTTGCCTTTATTTTTTTCTAAAAGGGATCTACCACCTCGAGTAAAGGATCTACCTTTCTAAAATCTTCTACCTCTTCCTCTTTGTCTTTTCTCATGCCTCTTACTCAATATTTCTTCATCTTTTAGGGCATACTGATAAGCTTCTTCCACACTCTGCAATTTCACCATAATAATATCATCTTGTATAGATGTTCTCAAACCATTAACATACCTCGCAATCTCCTCAACTTCATCTTCAACATGTCTGGATTAGATATTCAAGTTGTAGAATTCCTCAGTGTACTCCTTCACACTAGATTATTTTTGCTTTAGATTTTTCAATCTCTAGAACAAATTGACTTGATGATTCACTAGCAAAAACTTTTCCTTCAACCTACTCACCATCTGATCTTTAAGATTTAATTTTTTCCTTTCCTTTCCTTTTTCTATTAGTCTGCAAATGTTCCCACCATAAGGAATCATGTCCCTTTAGCTTTGACCAAGCAAATTACACCTCCTTCTCCTCACCTATACCCTTGAAATCAAATTATTTCTCCATCTCGATAATCGAATCTATCAAGTCATCCTAATCCATCTTACCACTATACTTTGGTGGGTTAAAGTGTGGTTTACTATTCACATTTGTCAAAGTTTTAATCAATTATTCATCATCTTGCACCAACTCCAATTGACCTTCATTTTCTGATTCAGCATTCCATTCTTCCTCTTCATTACTTACATCCTCAATATGTCAATCTCTTTGCTATGCAGTCTCAACAAAATCCAAATGAACCGCAATCTACCTCAATATATCCATCACTATTGGATCAACATCTCTCTAGTTTCCACCTCTCACATTACCTCTTGATGACATAAGAGCAAGTCCTTTGTAGCTGTAGGTCAAATCCATAATATGCCACCCTACAACAAAATTCAACAAGATGAACCTTCACTTTGATACCAACCAGTGTAGCCACAAATAGGAGGGTCCCCAAAAGGGAAGTCTGGTCCATGCAACAAGATCAAAACAACACAAGACAACATAGGAGAGGGAGACAATGTGAGATCAGACATGAACCAATTCATTGATTTAAATACAACTAGTAGTAGTACTCAACTTACATGCGGGTAACTCCCTTATTACAAAAATATATCCATATGCATCAATCTGGAAGCAAACATCAGATTCAAACTAAAATCTATTATTTTGTATCTTGAATACTAAATCTACTATGATCAAATACATCATTATATAACATTTGGGAACAGCCAGGTTGGCCAAGAAAAGATCACATTCCCCAAAGAAAGGAAAATGAAACTTGAAGATAGGTCAACCCAAAGATGAGACAAAAATCCTCTAGAAAATTATCACCACAAAGCATGGACCAACAAGAGGGTCAACCAGGAATCAAAGATCATCCAAAAAATCATAAGTCAGCTCCAAAAATGAAGGAATCACTTTGCAAGATCCGGGAACACCAACTAGCCATTAAGCACAAGCTTCCAAGAAAACAAACAATTGCCAATCAATCCAAAAGTGATAAGTTTCCATGAAGAGATCCAAATAAAAAATGGATCCAAAATAAGGAAGATGAACAAGAATGAAGTTCAAATCTAGCTCTACAAGAGAAATGATCAACGCTAAGGTATCTGGTAACTCTCAAAACAAAACTGTTGAAAAGAGCAAAGATATTGAAAGGAAATATTTTTGGGTGATGCAAGATTGCCAAGAACCAGGGATGCTCCTACATCATAATTTTAGTTTCTTTTAAAAAATTATCTAGTAGGGTTTCATTAATTTCCAAAGTAATCAAGATAGAGGGGTATGTCTTCTTAGTTCTTAAATTCTTAATTTTTATTTCTTGAGAGATGTCAAGCAACTAGAGCCCTGAAAGACATTAAAGTGAGGCCATTGAAACCTAGAAATATAAGCATTTGGTCATACTTCTGTAATGTTCATATTGGTTGTCCATCAGATGGAGGTACAACATCTTTAATTGAAGATTTACCAAAAAATATTGCTGAAGGATAAATCTTTAAGAAAGATTGAAATGAGATAATTGATATAGATGCCAACACTGTATTTGATGTCCCTATGGAATTTGATTCAAGGAATAGTTAGAATAAGTCAATTGAGGTTGTTGTCATTGTTGCAAGCAATGTTGAAGTTAATGACCTAGATGATGTTGTTGGAAGTACACAGAAGGGAAAAAGAAAATCAAAATCAAAATCAGGTTGCAAGTGGGAAATTTCAAGGATTTTCCAATTGGATTGGGTGTCAAGGTACCCATTCAATGAAGAAGGAAACTAAAAAGGGACAAGAAGTTACAACTAAAACTAGACATCATAGAGAAGCATATCAGTAAAGTGCATGAAAAACAAATCATAGATGGAAAAGAACGATCTGTGATTAGATGAAAAACAAAGGAAGAAAGTAAACATGTTAAGTGTGAAGAAGAGTATAAAGAGAATATGCAAAGAGAGGAGAAGAATGCTAAACATCGAGGTTTGATTGAGGCTCAATTCAAACATATGATTTCAAAAACATTGAAATCGAAAACTATTCAGTTCAGTGTTATTTTTCATCTTTTGAAAAATGATCGTCTTATGTCAAACTACCCTGACTTTGCTACTTTATTAAGATTTTTGAATGTTCCTAGATTTCCTCATCTGCATTGTGTATACACATAAAAATGGCTATGAGCAATTAAATAAATATTTTATATTTATTTAATATTTATTCTTCTATTAAATAGTTAATTTGAAAAGATTAATTTATTTAATTCATTTCAAGTCTTTCTATTAATTATTTAATTCAAATATTTAATTAATTAATTCATATATCCTATTCCTCTAATTAATTAAATATCTAATATTTAATTATTCTTCTAATAAGCTAGCTAAATATCTAATATTTAGTTATCTCCTTCAAAACAATTAAATATCTAATATTTAATGGTTATTCTCCTATCCTATAGTATCAAATATTAAATGATTTCCTAAATTATTTGATTTCATTTCCAACTCACCCTCCATCTCCACTTCATTCTCCCTTTTCCAACTCATCCATCATGTGGCTAAGGAAATTAATATATTTATTCATTTATCTTCAACTTCCAAACTTAATGAAATATTGTGTATGTACACATATTTCATAACCTCATTCTATATTCTATCCAATACCCCCTACATCTTAGGAAGGACTTGAGTTCACTTGTTATCTCATGCCTAAATCTTCTCCAACCATCCCTAGATTCCCTTAGTCAGCAACCCAGTCAAGGTGAGATGAGTGACACTTGTCTTCTCCTTCCCCCTTTCTCTCAACCTTCACCTTTGCTCACAGCCATCAAAATTTGCAAATCTGATCATGACCGTTGATCTGAGCTATATCATATTATCCTCTCAAGGTTTATAAAATCAAGAGCTTCAGTTGAGAGAGATAGTTAGTCTTTAAGTTGCTTTTCAAAGCTAATCATTTGTAAACTTATGCATCCGTGAGTTTTAATCTTGAAGCAAAATAGCAATTAGCATTTTAACATAATAATTTTAGCATAATCATGTAGTATTGCATATCATAGCATTTGTGAACTATCAGTTATCAGTCCATTCTTCATATGCCATCTTGGAAGATATCAGTGCTAAGGAAATTAATATTTCTTTATTTTCCCTTTGCCAACTCATCCATCATGTGTCTAAGGAAATTAATATTTCTTCATTTATCTTCAACTTCCAAACTTAATGAAATATTGTGTACGTACACATATTTCATAACCTCCATCTATATTCTCTCCAACACCCTTACATCTTAGGAAGGACTTGAGTCCACTTGTCCTCTCATGCCTAAATCTTCTCCAACCATCCCTAGATTCCCTTAGTCAGAAACCCAGTCAAGGTGAGATGAGTGACACTTGTCTTCTCCTTCCCCCTTTCTCTCAACCTTCACCTTTGCTCATAGCCATCTAAATCTATAGATTTGATCATGACTGTTGATTTGAGTCACTTCATCTTATCCTCTTAAGGTCTATAAAATCAAGAGCTTTAGTTGAGAGAGAGTTAGTCTTCAAGTTTCTTTTCAAAGCTAATCATTTGTAAAACTTATGCATCTGTGAGTTTTAATCTTGAAGAAAAATAGCAATTAGCATTTTAACATAATCATGTAGTATTGCATATCATAGCATTTGTGAACTATCAGTTATCAGTCCATTCTTCATATGCCATCTTGGAAGCTATCAATGCTTGTCTGAGAGCACACCATCTGCAACCAGGAATAGTGGAGTTAGGACACAATGAGGCATAAACCATGAAGGTAATATTAGTATTTTTATTTCATATATATTTCATGTAGTTTCATTGGTTAGGTTTGGATTTCCTGTAGCATTTCCATTGGTATTTTGTGAAACTAACTTGTTGCAAGTAGCATTCTAAGGATGAAATTCAAGTTGACAAATTTTGGCGCCCACCATGGGGCTCATAGACCTCACATATACCTTTAAAAATATCGCAAAAGTAAAATTAATGCATTTGCAATGTAGATTCACGCATGTGTGAATTCTGACAGTGCTTTTGTTCAATAGGTTAGCACATTTACATCTCAGGTTAGTGCATTTGCATCTCAGGTTAACGCATTTGCATTGCAAGCTAACCCATATGTCATGTAGGTTAGCACTTTTGTCTGAAAATCTGCACATTTGCATTACAGGTTAACGCTTTTGTCCTCTAGGTTAGCACACTTATTAAAGAAGTCACACTTTTGAGTCCATAGAGAAATGCTTTTGTAGTGCAGGTTAGCACTTTTTCTCTGTAGATTAGTGCCTTTGAGGTGAAAGATACCACATTTGTTAGAATAGCACTTTTGTCTGCAACTGACATAATTTTCTTCCAGGTCTGAGTGTCCCAGAACTAAATTTTTTCAAACTACTGGCATGCATGTGCAAGATTGTGTTTAAGACAAATTTTATGCATTTCCTCACCTAGTTAAATTAAAAGTCCTATTTTGGAAAGTAATATATCATTTCTTGCTCATTTAGTCTAACTAAGGGGATAAATTGACAGCATGGAACTTGCATTTTGAGTAACTTCTCTAAAATAGTTGCACGTAGACTTTTAAAAAGGCTAAAATAAACACCATGCTTGTTGGAGAAACATCTCCAAATAGAGGATATGTCACATTGCTATGGAAAGTTAAAAAGAAGACTTCTATTCTATGTCTCGAAAGTGGTAGGTATATGCTCTCCCCTTAATTGGATTATCAAAAAGCCAAACCCACTCTTTTATACTTTCTTTACTCTCAAGTAACTAAATCCTTTAGAGGGCCTACTTTCCCAAGCTTCCTTGAGGGGGCCAGTGAGAGGGGAATGACCTAAAGTGGAAATGGGCTAATATCGAGTCCTTCCAATCCACTCTAAATAAATTATGTTTGTGACAAAAGTCTCAAACAACATGTGCGGATAAGTTCATACCAACACTATGTTTCCCCATAAATCAATAATCACCTATTTACTTTGTGCTTTTGAAATTTCAAATTTTTTGAAATAATCACATGCCAGTTTGGACTAGAGCTCAATACGAAAAACTGAGAAAACAACAAAAACAAATGGAGGAAGAAGATAATCCTACATTCCAAAATTTTGGGTATATAGTTGTTGATGAAGAAGCAATCAATAGCATCATTAGAGACCTTGAGCAAGATTTCAAACTTGATAGGCTAATATAAAAATTGTTAGCAAAACAAAAAGAGAAATATCTCTTGATGTTGGAAAAATCTGGAGCTAAACTACCACAAGACTTTAACATAGAAAGCTTGAAACAAGATGCAGAGGCAAGTAACACCCAAAACATAGATGATCCAAATAATGAAGATGAGAAGAAAAAAATTCATGAAGAGACAAGAAAACAAAGGGATGACACAAGAAAAGAGCATAGTGATAAAAGAACTTATGAAGAAACAAGTAGAAACTATGTGGATAATCCGTTGTTAAACCTTACTCAACAAATGCAAACTCTACAACAATAGATGTAAGATATGAAAAATGAAAAAGCTCCAAGAAGTATTCATTGGAAGGTATATGCCCATATCCTTTCGATAAAAATTTGAATATGGTACCATATCTGCAACATTGCGAGATCCCTAAATATGATGAATACGATGGAAAATCCCATCCTCGGGATCACATTAGAGAGTTTTGTACTATGAGCATGAAAATTGCCCATGATGAAACTTAACTTATGCGTCTTTTTCATAGGAGTTTAAATGGACAATCAATGGAGTGGTTTTCAAGATTACCATCCAGAATCAAATCTTCTGAAGAACTTGTGAATAGATTTATTTCACAATACTCCTACAATATAAGGAATGAGATAACAATGTTGGATCTATGCAATGTTAAACAAAAGAACGATGAATCTTTTATGATCTTCTTACAAAGATGGAAACACATGTTTAATAGGTATCCAAGAGATGTACTTGATCAAGAAAAAATGGACATATTCATTGATAATCTTATCAGTGAAATGAGTTATCGACTAAGAATGCAATGTCCTCCCTCCTTTGCCAAGATGATCAAGAATGGTCTGAAAATAGAGAATGTGATGGTAAAGAAAGGAGATCTAAAAATTTACAATAACAACAACAACAACAACAACAAAAATGACAAACCCAAGTTCTGGTCAAAGAATAGGAATGTCAGAAATGGAGGAAATGAAGATAATAGTTCTACAAAACAACAACAACCAATTTTTAATCTATCTAGTCAAATCCCAAGCAATAACAATCCAGAAAAAAATAAAACCAAGTCCTTCTTCTCCAATCCTTGAAGGAAATTCACAAACATTGGAGAACCATTGGAATCAGCTTCAAAAACTCTTCTTGCCAACAAATTGATTGTTTTACTAGAAGCAAGAAGTTATGAACCACCAGTCAAGCCAAATTGGTGGAATGACAATCATTTTTGCATTTACCATCAGAATAAAGGACACCAAACAAATGATTGTCACAGATTGAAACACCTTATCTAGGATCTAATTGATAATGGAACTATCACAGTGGATAGCCACAAGACAAATGAATCACACCTAGCTTTCAAAACTCCACTTCCAAATTATGAGAAAGGTGAACCATCCCAATTAAAATATGACAAAGGAAAAGCCAAAGTGAATTACACTTATACATATGATGATGTGGTAAATGTTATCATTGTTAACTTGATAATCCATCTTCAGAGCCAATCAATGTTATTACAAGAAGAAAAGAAAAGGTTACCTTTCTAGGTGTAACAAAAGACCCAACATCCACTTCACAACAGTACAATTTAGTAGAGAAATTACAAAGAATACCAGCTCAAATATCAATTTTGGAACTTCTCAAAGTCTCACCTATGCATAAGGAAATTTTGGAGAAAGGTTTAGTGGAAACAACAGTTTCAAAAGATTTGGATATAGATCAGTTCCAAAACATGGTAGGACACCTTATAGCCCCTCATTGCTTATCATTTTCTGAAAATGATGATGCATCCTTACAACATCCTCACAATTCTCCCTTACATGTTGAAGTCACCATTAATTAAACTTGTGTTAAACACATACTCATAGATGGTGGAGCCGGCTTAAAGATTTGTGCATTAAGTTTGATAAAAGCTTTGGGATATTCAGAAAATGTAGTGGACCCGAACAAGAAAATAACCATTAAGGCTTATGATGAAGCAAAATGTTCTTCTAAAGGAACTGTTGTGTTACTAGTCAAAATAGGACCCATGGAAAGGAAAACATTGTGTCAGGTTTTAGATTTGAACCTCTCTTACAACATTCTTCTAGGAAGACCATGGATTCACAAAATGCAAGCAGTTCCTTCTACATATCATCAATGTATAAAATTTCCTCATGAAGGACAAGAGATCACTATAATTGCAGATTCTAGTCAATATTGCAATAATTTGAAGCCAACACAAGATACAGGAGTTCCACATAATAGAAAATCAATATATCCTACCAAAGAAATTCAAGAAAAGTTACGGGAAACCTTTGAGAAAAAGCTCAAATTAAATGATGAAGGAATGTGAAAATATTCTTTGCATAATTTTCCACTTTCCCCTAAGTCATATGGAAAGCCTACAGATATTTAATCAAAGACATCAGAAAGACCAAAATATATGTTTAAAGGAACATTTGTTAGCACTGGAACTCTTGAAGAAGAAAATGAAGACAAATACATTCTTGGTTGATTGTACAAGGATGAAGATAAAACTATAGCAATAGCAATAGAAGTCAATATTCCAATAAAAAATATGGCAAAGGTTATGAATTCATGTAAAAAATGGGATATGAAGGAAAAGGACCAATTGGTAAGTGACATCAAGGTATTTTAGAACCTATTTGTCCACACTCACAATCCAAAGAAGATAAATCAGATCTTGGATATCTAAAATCCAATCAAAAGCAACATAATCATAAACAACAAAAGTGGAGAAAGAAATCAGTCTCTAAAGAAGAACAATGGCAAGAAAAGCTACATCAAGTGACAAAATTTGTAACCAATAAACAAAAGAAGCAAGAAGAACATGAAAAGCAAGAAGAGGAGATTACCATCAAAGGTAAAGAAGAATCTTGTCAACAAGTTCTGGAAATACAAACAAATGCAAAATCTGAACAAGATATTCCAGAAGCAGTGAAAATAGAGATGGCAGAAATCAGAGAACTTTTTGCACCATGCAACATTCCTGTATGGTATAGTGGAGCAGTCCTAGATCATGGTTCAGAGATAGATTCAAATGAGTATGAATGGGGTCCAAATGTTTTATCTACTACATCAAGTAAGGAAAACAATGAATACCAAACAACTATTATAGAGGAAGACATATTTAATACAAAACAACAGATGGAGTTAGAAAGAAGACGAGAAGAACTCAAAATTCAGAGAAAAGAGGCGTATGCAAAAAGGAAAGGGAATGACAAAGACAAAGAAGTAACGACACAAGAAGTACAAACAGGGATAGATCAAGCATCTAGAAATATAAGATTTTCAGCAAAAGAGGAACAAGATGTATCAAGATGTGGTAGAACCATAGAAGAATTAAGAGATAGTCAAGTAGGATTGACTATTAGTCTAGAAGAAATTGAGTTTGAAAGAAGACAAAATCTAGCAAAAGAATCCTCTTTATCATGTACACAAGTATGTCAACTCTAAAATGCAAATGAGGTCAATCAAGAAGAAATTTGCAATATTAAAGATGTGTGTGTTGATATAATCCATTTGTTTAAGGGACAAATGTCACTTGAAGAACCACTTGAGTGTGAACCACAAAATACCAATACTGATTTTGTTAGAAATAATTGGGAGATGCTTGGGAGAGACAATTCTCAAAAACATTTAATCTATGAAATTACCTACTCTATGCCAAATTATGATCATTATGTCATGAACTTTAAAGCACCTAATGATGACACTGATTATGATTTACCCCTTCTTCATCCTGAACTAATTGACTGGGACAATTTAGAAAAACTCTAAACTAAATGTATTTTCCAATGATAATGACTTAGTCTTGTACCTTAATGTTGTCAAACCCATCACACCTAAGATATCTTCCATTGCAAAATCAAGTAATGTTTCTCATAGTCAGAAGAATGCCAAACTTTCCAGTCGCAAAATTGAAATAAAACAAGAAAAGAGACGTACTATTGAAAACCATTTCATGGCAACACTAGATCAATCAAAAGGGAAAATAAAGGATGTATCTGATGGTGAAAACCTCTTTGAGGTGCCAGAATATGGAAAGTTTGATATTCTTCATGCATATTTTTAGGAGAGATCTACTATCCTAATAGAACCAACATAAGCAGGTACATCAAAGGATCCTAAAATACTTCATTATGCTGCCTCATTATCAGATGAAGAGAAGAAAGAATACATGGAATTCTTTAAGAAAAGACAAATAAATTTTGCTTGGTACTATGCAGACATGCTAGGACTTAATCCATATCTTGTCATGCATCATCTTAATGTGGATTTAAAAGCAAAATAGTTAAGAAAAAGCTAAGAAAAATGCATCCACACATTGCTCTTCTTGTAAAAACTGAGCTGAAGAAACTATTAGATATAGGTTTTATAAGACTTGTTGCTTATCCAGAATGGGTTTCAAGTATTGTACCAGTGTCAAAGCTTGATAAAAGAATAAGAGTTTATATGGATTTCAGAGATCTGAATAAAGCATGTCCAGAAGATGATTTCCCGCTACCAAACATTGATATAATTGTGGACTTATCAGTAGAGCATGAGATGTTTACATTAATGGATGGCTTCTCAGGATATAATCAAATAAGAATTGCACCTGAAGATCAAGAAAAGACAGCTTTCACCTATGCATGGGGAACTTATTGCTGGAATCTTATGTCATTTGAGCTTAAGAATGCAAGAGCGACTTATCAAAGGGCTATGACAACAATTTTCCATGATATGATGCATACATTTATGAAAGATTATGTAGATGATATACTTGCAAAATCTCATACAAGATAATAACATTTGAACATCTTAAGAAAGATTTTTGACAGGCTGGAAAGATATCAATTGAGATTAAATCCAAAGAAATGTGCATTTGGGGTAACCTCTAGAAAACTTCTTGGGTACATTATATCAGCTCGTGGAATTGAAGTAGATCCTAAAAAGGTCAAAGCCATCATGGAGATGGAGTCACCTAGGAACATAAGTCAATTACGATCTTTACATAGAAGATTTAAATCAATTAGGAGATTTGTTTCTCAATTAGCAAATAGATGTCTTCCATTCATCCATCTTCTACATAAGAACATTCCATTCAAATGGGATCTAAAATGTGCAGAAATTTTTTTGCAAATAAAAGAATATCTTATGAGTCCTCCAATACTGGTATCACCAACTAAAGGGAAACCATTGTTGCTCTATATCTCAAAAATAAATATATCATTAGGAGCTCTCCTAGCTCAACATGATGAAGAAAGAAAAGACGGAGCAGTGTATTATATCAATAGAATGCTTGTTGGCTATGAATTAAATTGTTCCTCAATAGAAAAGACATGTCTAGCAGTTATATTTGCAACTCAGAAGCTGCGACATTATATGTTGATTCAGTCTATGAAACTAATAGCAAAGATAGATCCACTCAAATATTTGTTGAGCAAGTCAACCTTGATAGGAATACTAGCCAAATGGGTTATGATATTGAGTGAATTTGATATAGAGTATGCTGACTGAAAAGCTATCATTCACCCAGATTCTAAGAAATGAGAATAAAGCAGCAGATGCAATGACTACAATAGCATCTCTCTTGCAAAATAAGGAGAATCAACATCATTATGAATTTCTCATGGAAGATATCTTAACTCGTACCATTCAATCTTAGTATATCTACCGAATTTTCCATATATCCGGAACCAATCAATCCTTATACTGTCAAAATTATTAGTGTTTTAAGAAAATATCCTTCCTCTTGACTTATCTTGCAATCAGAAAAGGAATTTTATCCATCAGTCCTCTCGCTCTACTATTATTGCAGATATCCTATATAGGCATGGTCTAGATGGTACTTTGTTGAGATGTCTTGAACAAGAAGAATTTGAGAAAGTTCTTAATGAATTTCATGTAGGTATTTGTGGCACACACTCAAGTGGTTTAACATTGGCTAAGAAACTTCTTCGTATGGGTTACTATTGGCCTACTATGGAGGGAGATTCATTCACATATGCTAGGAAATGTAAACAATGTCAGATCCATGGGAATCTCATTCATGCAGTAGTGCAAGAGCTATATCCTATGATAGGATGATGGCCATTTTCTCAATGGGGCCTTGATTTGGTAGGAAAGCTAAATCCCACATCTTCTAATGGACATAAGTTTATTCTAACTACTACTGAATATTTCACTAAATGGATTGAAGCAGTGCCTTTAACAACAGTGACATGAAAACAAATATCATCATTCATTTTGAATTATATAATCTACCGCTATGGAGTTCCTATGACCATTATCACTAATAATGGAAGACCTATTAGGTCCCAGAGACAACTAAGAGGGGGGAGGTGAATCAGTTGTCAAATAAATTTAAATCAAAAGCAACTTAACTAACTTAATGCATAATATTAGTAAACCAGTCTAATATGTTGGTAGATAGTTTTAATAGTTAATTGCAATACCAGTAAGGATTAATGCATGAAACAAAAAGACAAATTCATCCACAACACATAACACCAATATTTGTACGTGGAAACCTTGTAAGGGGAAAAACCACGGTGGGAAACCTTACCCACAATCAGATGATACTACTACAGATAGTAAGTGTATACAAATGGAGTCTGCACATGCAGAAAGGCCAATCGCCTAGAGCTCACTGCTCAATCACAAATGCGAGTCACACTGACTACAATTGGATGGTTAAATCCAATAAAGATGTACTGTTCAAATTAGCATCTTTCTATGCTAGATTCAGTACTGGTATAGTTTTGATTGTCTTGAAAAAAACCCTCCTTCAACCTTCAAATGATGTCTGTTTGTTTAGTTCTTCTTATTCTCATATATACCTCCACACAATCCTTTTTCACATTCCACATTTGATCTTACAAATAAGATCTTACATTTATACCATACCCTAAGACCAATTTTAGTAGGTTAGCTCTAAAGGATAATATAATAAAATCATTTTACAAACAATACAATATCCAATGCAATAACCGATTCAACATGTCGGCTTAATGCATTTACACCAATAATAAGTCATCTCCATAGCGTGCCATGCTGATCTGGAAAAGATAAACCTGTCGGTGTGTAATCTAGACCTATTTGCCGGTAACAGCAAATATGCAAATACGAATATGCCAATTAACAAACCTTCAAGAAAAAGTGTTGAAATGATGTCTTTGACATAACCATGTGATTTCCATTCTATTCTAAGTGTTGGTGATCATTATATCTTGTCAGTGTACCAGATACCGATGACTGTGCATACGTCATTTGCTTGCCGGTGAAAGTTGTTGATTCTCCAAAATACTAGAGTTTTAGTAGGTGTTGACATCAATAACAAAACCATGCCAAAATACCAACAATCTCCCCCTCTAGCATTGATGGCAACACAAGATGGAAAAACCATCAAAGTGCCAAAATAGGAATGCCAAATACCAAAGTACCAACAATTACCAAAGTATAAGTAAACTCTCCCAAAGTATCAATCTCTCCCCCTAAGAGTAACATGTGTTTCCTTGTGTTTTTCCATACCAATCTCTCTCCCTTTGACATCAAATGCCAAAGTTACTATCAAGACAAGTTCATATACAAAATACCAATCAATTTAGTATACCAAATACTCCCCCTGAGAAGTAGTTTCCTCTTCAAAAACTGGAATAAAAGCTTTCTCTGTTTATTCTACCGGTTGATGACAATCATCAGCTTCCTAAGTCTTTATCGATGAGGGTATGAATCCAAGCTGATCTATGAGATATTCAAAAGTCTCCTTAGGCAGAGGTTTAGTGAAAATATCTGCAATCTGCTCTTTCGTATTCACATAAACCAGTTTTATCTATTTTTCTTCAACATGTTCCCTTGGAAAATTCAGTTTGATAGAAACATGTTTGGTTTTAGAATGTAGTACCGGATTCTTAGATATATCAATTTCTACAGTGTTATCACAATAGATAGTAATAGGTTCCTTGCATTTTACCTTTATGTCCTTCAATATTTGCTTAAGCCATAGTACCTGTGTACAGTTAGTTGCTGCTGCAACATATTCTGATTCTGCTATTGATAAAGATGTACAACTTTATTTCTTACTCAACCAAGAAATCAATCTGTTTCCAAGAAAAAATGCTACGCCAGTGGTTCTTTTTCTATCATCTAAATCTCCTACCCAATTTGCATCTGTATATGCACATAATTCAAAGTTTTCATCTCTAGGATACCATAATCCAAGATCTGTAGTGCCTTGTAAGTACCAGAAAATCCGTTTTACTGCTGATTCATGATTTTCTCTAAGATTACTCTGAAATCTTGAAACAATACATACTGCATTCATAATATCAGGTCTGGTTTGTGTCAAATACAGTAAACCTCCTATCATAGATTTGTACCTAGTTGGATTAATAGGTGTAGATTCATCCCTTAGTGATAATTTTTCATTTGTAGTCATAGGTGTACTTACCGATTTAGAGTTCTCCATCCCAAATTTCTTTAGTAACTCTTTTAAGTACTTGGATTGACTCAAGAATATACCTTTATCAGTCCAAGAAATCTTCAATCCTAAAAAGAATTTTATTTCTCGAATCATAGATATTTCAAATTCTTGCTGCATTTTAATAGAAAAGTCTTTACATAATCCATCTTCTCTTCCAAAGATTATATCATCTATATAAACTTCTATGACCAGGATGTCATCATTAGTCACTTTATAATATAAATTACTATCTGCATTACCTTTAGAAAAACCAATCTTCAAAAGATACTTATCCAATCTTGCATACCAAGCTCTTGGAGCTTACTTCAATCCATACAAAGCTTTCCTTAACCTGCAAACCATATCTTTGTTTTCTGTCAAAGAAAATCCATCGGGTTGTTCAATGTAAACTTCCTCTTCAAGATCTCCATTTAGAAATGCACATTTAATATCCATTTTATATACTTTGTAGTTCTTGTGTGCTGCAAAAGCCAAAAATAATCTAACTGCCTCAATTCTAGCTACCGGTGCAAAGGTTTCATTATAATCAATTCCTTCTTTCTGAGAATATCCTTTACATACTAGTCTTGCTTTATTTCTGAATACCTTGCCATCTTCATTAAGTTTGTTTCTAAATACCCATTTGGTTCCAATCACATTTTTATCTTTAGGCCGGGGAACTAATGTCCAAGTGTTATTTTTGTCAATTTGTTCTAATTCTTCTTCCATAGCTTTAATCCAATGTTCATCTTCACATGCCTCATTAACAGATGATGGTTCAATATGAGAAATAAGACATACCTCTTCATTTGTCAATCTTCCCCTTGTCATAACTCCTTTATACTTGTTTCCAATTATCTGATCTTCAGAATGATTCAGCCTTACATACTGGGGTATCTTGGTTTGCTGTTGTTCCTTAGTTACAGTGGAATTTTCAGATGATACCAAGGTAACTGAATCTTCATTTTGTACTGATGGATTTAGTGTAGGTTCATTTGTCAAAAATTTTGTTCCCAGTTCAGAGTCTATATACCTTGAACTTCCTCTGAATTGCTCATCAATCTTCACATTTGTACTTTCAACAATTTTCTGCAATCTTTTGTTAAAACATCTATATGCCTTACTCTTAGATGAATAACCAAGAAATATTCCTTCATCACTTCTAGGATCAAATTTTCCAATATACTCATCTCTTCTGATATAGCATTTGCTTGCAAATATTTTGAAATATTTAAGAGTAGGAGTAATACCAAACTATAGTTCATGAGGGGTCTTACCGATTTTACCTTTGATGTGAACTTTGTTGAATGTATAGACCATTGTACTTACTACTTCTCTCCAATATACATGTGGTAGGTTTTCTTCTGATAACATACTTCTGGCTGCATCCAAGATAGTTCTGGTTTTCCTTTCTACAACTCCATTCTACTGTGGTGTCTGAGGTGCTGATAGCTGTCTTCTGATTCCATTCACTTCACAAAATGTATTAAATTCCTTAGATCTAAATTCTCCTCCTTAATTGGATCTTAGACATTTAATTTTCTTACCAGTTTCATTTTCTACCATAGCTTTGAATAGTTTGAACTTTCCAAGTGCTTCTAATTTTTCTATGAGAAAAGTAACCCAAAACATTCTAGAATAGTCATCAATGATTAGCATGAAGTATCTATCACCTTGTAAACTTTTAGTTCTAGCTGGACCACATAAATCAGTATCAATTAAGTCAAGAGCATTATTAGATTTTTCTGGAATACTTTTGAAAGTAGCTCTAACTTGTTTTCCAAATTGACATTCCTTAGTAGTACTGATTTTCACCATACAATCAAAATTTACATGATAGAGTCTCTTATGCCATAGCCAACTTTCATCAATATGTGCAATTAGGCATGTCCTTTCACTATTATTGAAATTAAAGATATTACCTCTAGCTTGATTACCGGTTGCAATTTCCAAACCAGTTCTATTCATGATTTTGCATTTTTCATTTTTGAATTGTAACTAAAATCCTTTGTCAACTAATTGACCAACACTCAAAAGATTATGCTTTAAACCTTTAACATGGTAGACATTGTCAGTATTATTCTTACCATCAAGAGATATTGTACCCTTAACTTTGTTGGGAATGTGCCTTGAATTCTCCTGACCATGTTCTGGTTGATCGGAGTAGCCTACACGGATAGAGCAGCAGACTATTACCTTCTTGGTTGTTGAACACTTTATGATCGGTGTGACTTTGGCCGATGAACTTGACTTCTTAGTTTCGGTATTGGCTATCGAGAAAGGTTGTTATCTTTTACACTGAAGTCCCGATGGGTTAGCTATCTTCTGACTGGAATGCTTCACATATCGAAATAGCAGGTTTGAAGTCATCCCGATGACTCGACGAAGTCAACTTCAGTCATCGGAGTAACTTTGGTTTTTGGGAAGACTTCATGAGAGTTGTGCCGATGACCCAATGGAGTTGTGCTATGCGGTTCGGGTTGATATCGGCTATCACGTGGACCAGTTTGGAGTTATACCGATACCCGATGGAGTCACCTTGGGCGGTCGGGCTTGTCATCGGCTATTGGAGGTTCTGGTTTGGAGCTGTGTTGATATCCGATGAAGTTGCCTTCAGCAATTAGGTAGCATCAGCTATTGGTTTAACAAGCTGAAGGCTATGTCGAAGTCCGATGAAGTCTTCTAGTATTGTTCGAGGATTGGAGTAACTACTGAGTGATGTTTTCGATGGGCCGATGAGGTCACTATCAGTGTTCAGAGATCAGGATAGCTTGGAAGCAGTCTCACCAATGGCCCGATAGAGTCATCGGAGATCAAAATGACTTGTGGAGCGATATGCCAATGGGGTCTCTGTGAGTGATCAGGGATTGGGGAGACAGCAGGAAGGTTATGCCGATGACCCAATGGAGTCGCCTTTGGTGATCGGGTATCATCGAGCGATTAGCTCTATTGGTTGAAAGCTATACCAATGGCCGATGGAATGGAGACTGACTATGGGAGCAAGGTCGAATCGAGATCCAAAATGTGAACACTTGGACTCTAAGGATGAGACTGTCAGTGTATATTAATATGAACCGACTTGACTTCCTGATGCATGTGGGATATTGTGTTTCTCACGAATGCAGACTGACGGTTAGATTTCCTAGTGGTTGGAGCGACTAACTGTCAAAGTGGCCAGAGGAAACCGAAACATAGCAAGACGGATGGAAGACCGTTGGATTCCATAATGATTATGCCAAATCGACACATTGTAATCTTGGTTGTTACATATGTGTTACCAAAGATGTTATTGATGAGCTTGCACGGGGCAGTGAGCCAAGTGAGAAGCTAATGGCACAATAGGATGAGTGAAATTCTTAGATTGGCATAGAGCAGAAGGCATGGTCTATCATTAAAGAATGACAGGAATCCTGAGATGCTTTGTCTCGCTCGATGTGTAAGGAGTGTATAGCCAAAGGTTAAGTTCAAGCTGAGTGAGAGGCTAAAAAGTTGATCAGGGCAGAACGGAGTGACTACGAAGGAATGCAATAAGACTACATGTTGTAGTTTTTGGCATGTCTATAGTCTTGTATGTTCCACATGATGTGATAGTAGAGTTCTAAGAATAGAGTCCAGAAAAGAAGATCTGTTAACTTTATTGTAATGTTGTTGTTTACTGAATAAAGGGATCTCCTTTTGGTGGTGGGTTTTTTACCCATAAGGGTTTTCTCATGTATATCTAATGTCTTTCTTTGGTGTTATCATGTTTGGTTAATCCTAATCTTCTATCTATGTTTATCTTAATGTATTGCAAACTAAAATTAAAATACTTCCTTGCTTGAAAATCCCCTTAGAATTGATGTTAGGAGAGCGTTTTCTATGCACTGCTTTCCTTACAAGTGGTATTAGAGCCATTTAGTTGTGTTATCCTTGTCGGGTAGGGCTGTTTGGTGTCAATTCTGTTTATAGTGGGAGTCTAGCAGAACGTGTATTTATCTTGTTTGTAGTTTAAGATGGCGAATGCTTCTGGGTGAGTGGAGATCAAGAAATTCAATCGTGTGAGTTTGGAGTTATGGAAATTCAAGATGGACGACTTGTTGGTTGATAGAGATCTCTGGGGTGCTGTGACTGTAACCGCTAAGCCTTCAGGCATGAGGCAAGAATATTGGGATCTTGTAGATAGAAAAGCTAGAGGGTTAATCAGACTCTGTTTTGCAGACTCTGTTCGATTGAATTTCCATGAGGAGAAGACAGCTAATCTTATGTGGAAAAATCTTGGAGACATTTATTAGGGAAAGTCTCTGGTAAACAAGTTGTTTCTGAGGAAGAAGTTATACTCCTTGAAGATGGAGGAGGGTACATTTGTTGCAAATAATTTAAATGTTTTTAACATGATCATTGGTCAGTTAACCTCCATAGGAGTCAAGATAGATGATGAGGATCAGTGCATGCTTCTGTTATGTTCTCTGCCTGACTCATGGGATCATCTAGTAATGACTATTGGGAGTACAACAACTACGTTCACAATGGAAGGTGTGGTTGCTTCATTTCTATCAGAAGAAACTTGAAGGAAATATTCTGAGATGGTCAAGGATTCTCTCACTATTAGAGGTACGAAAGAGAACAAGAAATTGAAATCCAAGTCGAAGGAAAGCTCCAAGACTTCTAGAAAGAAGTCCAAAGTGAAGTGCTGGAATTGTGGGCAGACTAGTCATATCCGAAAGGATTGCAGAGAGAAGGAAAGTAAGGGTTCTTCTGATTTTGGGTCCTCTTAGAATGAGGATGGAGATGCCTACTGAGCTACTTTGGTAGGTCATACATCTATCAATGTCTAGTTTAATCATGATGCTATGAAGACTAGGTACAGTGGGTCTTTGGCAGTGATGTAGATTCATCATGGATTGGTGAATGATCTTCATGTGACTGGAGATGTTAACATCTTGAAGATTCATAAGGGGTCTTTGGTAGAGATGTTGTAATCCTTAGTTAGGATGTTCTTATGTTAGGATATACTCTTGAGATGCATTTAGAGTTGTGACATAATGTGAGTATGTTCATATGGAGCATATGATCTCTTTTGTTGAGATGTTTTAGATCATGGTTGTCATGTTTAAATTCCTGATTCCGCAGTTGGAATTTTGACAATGATCTTGGTCATGTTTTTGTGTTTTGAGTACACTGAGCATTTGTTTGGTACTTCATGTTAATCTGGTTATGCATTTGGAGTTTGGCATGTGTTAATCAGTTACAGGTACTCATGAATACATGGAAACAATAGATGGTACTGGTTTGGAATGGGTAATAGGTCCAACTAAGAGGCATTCATCTATGATAACATAGTTTATCATTTAGAAGTGAAGAAAGGGTATGATACAGGGTATTGTGAAGACTTGCTTGCAAGTTCTTTGTATACAGTTAGTATTGTGAATGCTTTTGGTACAAAGGTTTATTCACTTCTATGTAATGTTGGAAGAAGGATCTTTTTCAATTCTGACATTACCTATGTAGTGGGAGTTTCTTGGTATGCATGTGAATATGCACTTGTAGAATGAGACTATAACTAACAGGTTGTATATGTGAATGTTTTGAAATTCACCTTGGTATACCATGAAGGTATGTATAGTTAGATGTGTTAGCGCTTGCTGTGGGTGCTATTCTAGCTATGATTGTGACTAATGCTGACACATTTGAATAGCCTTGGGAATTTGAGTTTTTTTTTTGTGTTCTGGAAGTCAGAGTTATGTTTTTCTTAGTAGATAGCTTTTATTTGTGTCTGGTGGCAGTGGCATGATAGAAGGTGGGAGTATCTATGGATGAGATGATACTTCTCTACATGTGTCTCAGTGATACACAAAGTAAACTGTATTTCCTAGTGGTTTGTGATCGAATGGTATATCAGCATTGATGGGCTTTTGAGTCCATGGTTCTCAGTGAAATCTGTAAGTGTTCGGTATGACGGACAGGTCCAGTGGATTCCTCAGCAAGTGGGAGATTGTTGGGAATGTGCCTCGAATTCTCCTAACCATGTTCTGGTTGATCAGAGTAGCCTACACGGATAGAGTAGCAAAGTATTACCTTCTTGGTTGTTGAACACTTTCTGATCGGTGTGACTTTGGCTGATGAACTTGACTTCTCGATTTCGATATTGGCTATCAGGAAAGGTTGTTATCTGTTACACCAAAGTCTCGACGGGTTAGCTGTCTTCCAACTGGAATGCTCCACATATCGGAATAGCTGGTTTGAAGTCATCCTGATGACCCGACGAAGTCAACTTCAGTCATTGGAGTAACTTCAATTTTCAGGAAGACTTCATGAGAATTGTGCCGATGACCCGATGGAGCTGTGCTATGTGGTTTGGGTTGATATCGGCTATCAAGTGGACCAGTTTGGAGCTATACCGATACCCGATGGACTCACCTTGGGCGGTCGGGCTTGTCATCAGCTATCAGAGGTTTTGGTTTGGAACTATGTCGATACCCGATGAAGTTGCCTTCGGCGATCAGGTAGCATCGGCTATCAGGTTGACAAGCTGAAGGCTATGCCGAAGTCCAATGAAGTCTTCTAGTATTGTTCGAGGATTGGAGTAACTATTGAGTGATGTTTTCAATGGGTTGATGAGGTCGCTTTCGGTGTTCAATGATCGGGATAGCTTGGAAGCAGTCTCACCGATGGCCCGATAGAGTCATTGGAGATCAGAATGACTTGTGGAACGATATGCTGATGGTGTCTCTATGAGTGATCAGGGATTGGGGAGACAGTAGGAAGGTTGTGTCGATGACCCAATGGAGTCGTATTTGGCAATTGGGTATCATCAGGCGATCGGCTCTACCGGTTGAAAGCTATATTGATGGCCGATGGAGCGGAGACCGACTGCAAGGGTGAGGTCGAATCGAGATCCAAAATGTGAACACTTGGACACTAAGGATGAGACTGTCAGTGTATATTAATATGAACCGACCCAACTTCCTTATGCATGTGGGATATTCTGTTTCTCACGAATGCAGACTGACAGTTAGATTTCCTAGTGGTTGGAGTGACTAACTATCAGAGTGGCCAGAGGAAACCGAAACACAACTAGATGGATGGAAGACCATTGGATTCCATAACAGTTATGCCAAATCGACACATTGTAATCTTGGCTGTTACATATGTGTTACCAGAGATGTTATCGATGAGCTTGCACGGGGCAGTGAGCCGAGTGAGAGGCTAATGGCACAATAGGATAAGTGAAACACTTAGACTAGCACAGAGTAGAAGGTATGGTCTGTCATTAAAGAATGATAGGAATCCTAAGATGCTTTGTCTTGCTCGATGTGTAAGGAGTGTGTAGCCAGAGGTTAAGTGCAAGCTGAGTGAGAGGCTAAAAAGTGGCTAATCAGGGCAGAATGGAGTGACTATGAAGGAATGCAATAAGACTGCGTGTTGTAGTTTTTGGCATGTCTATAGTCTTGTATGTTCTACATGTTGTGATAGAAAAGTTCTGAGAGCAGAGTCCAGAAAAGAAGATCTATTAACTTTATTGTAATCTTGTTGTTTACTAAATAAAGGGATCTTCTTTTGGTGGTGGGTTTTTTACCCATAAGGGTTTTCCCACGTATATCTGATGTCTTTCTCTGGTGTTATTATGTTTGGTTAATCCTAATCTTCTATCTGTGTTTATCTTAATGTATTGCAAACTGAAATTAAAATACTTCCTTGCTTGCAAATCCCCTTAGAATTGACGTTAAGAGAGCATTTTCTGCACACTGCTTTCCTTACAAGTGGTATCAAAGCCATTTAGTTCTATTATCCTTGTTGAGTAGGGTTGTTTGGTGTCAATTCTATTTTCAGTGGGAGTCTGGCAGAACGTGTATTTGTCTTGTTTGCAGTTTAAGATGGTGAATGCTTCTGGGTGAGTGGAGATCGACAAATTCAATGGTGTGAGTTTTGAGTTGTGGAAACTCAAGATGGAAGACTTGCTGGTTGATAGAGATCTCTAGGGTGCTATGACTGGAAGACTTGCTGGTTGATAGAGATCTCTAGGGTGCTATGACTGTAACCGCTAAGCCTTCAGGCATGAGGCAAGAAGAATAGGATCTTGCAGATAGAAAATCTAGAGGGTTAATTAGACTCTGTTTGGTAGACTCTATTCTGTTGAATGTCCATGAGGAGAAGACTGCTAATCTTCTATGGAAAAAGCGTCTAGACATTTATAAGGGAAAGTCTCTAGTAAACAAGTTGTTCTTGAGGAAGAAGTTATACTCCCTAAAGATGGACGAGGGTACATTTGTTGCAGATCATTTGAATGTTTTTAACATGATCGTTGCTCAGTTAACCTCTGTAGGAGTCAAGATTGATGACAAGGATCAGTGCATGCTTCTATTATGTTCTCTAACTGACTCATGGGATCATCTGGTAATGACTATTGGGAGTACAACAACTACATTCACAATGGAAGGTGTGGTTGCTTCGTTGCTATCAGAAGAAACTTGAAGGAAATCTTCTGAGATGGTCAAGGATGCTCTTACTGTTAGAGGTAAGAAAGAGAACAAGAAGTCAGAATCCAAGTCGGAGGAAAGCTCCAAGACTCCTGGAAAGAAGTCCAAAGCGAAGTGCTGGAATTGTGGATAGACTGGTCATATCTGAAAGGATTGTAGAGAGAAGGAAAGTAAGGGTTCTTCTAATTCTGGGTCCTCTTAGAATGAGGATGGAGATGCCTTCTGAGCTACTTTGGTAGGTCAGACATCTGTTGATGTTTGGTTTAATCATGATGCTATGAAGACTAGGTATCGTGGGTCTTTGGCAGTGATGTAGATTCATCTTGGATTGGTGAATGAACTTCATGTGATTGGAGATGTTAACATCTTGAAGATTCATAAGGGGTCTTTGGTAGAGATGTTGTAATCCTTAGTTAGGATGTTCTTATGTTAGGATATACTCTTGAGATGCATTTAGAGTTGTGACATAATGTGAGTATGTTCATATGGAGCATATGATCTCTTTTGTTGAGATGTTTTAGATCATGGCTGTCATGTTTAAATTCCTCATTCTGCAGTTGGAATTTTGAAAATGATCTTGGTTCTGTTTTTGTGTTTTGAGTACACTGATCGTTTGTTTGGTACTTCATGTTAATGTAGTTATGCATTTGGAGTTTGGCATGTGTTAATTAGTTACAGGTGCTCATGAATACATGGAAACAATAGATGGTGCTGGTTTGGAATGGGTATTAGGTCCAACTAAGAGGCATTCATTTGTGATAACATAGTTTATCATTTAGAAGTGAAGAAAGGGTATGATACAGGGTACTGTGAAGACTTGCTTGTAGTTTCTTTGTATACAGTTAGTATTGTGAATGCTTTTGGTACAAAGGTTTATTCACTTCTATGTAATGTTGAAAGAAGGATCTTTTTCAATTCTGACATTACCTATGTAGTGGGAGTTTCTTGGTGTGCACGTGAATATGCACTTGTAGAATGAGACTATAAGTAACAGGTTGTATATGTGAATGTTTTGAAATTCACCTTGGTATACCATGAAGGTATGTATAGTTGGATGTGTTAGCACTTGCTATGGGTGCTATTCTAGCTATGATTGTGACTAATGCTGACACATTTCAGTAGCCTTGTGAATGTGAGTTTTTTTTTTGCGTTCTGGAAGTCAGAGTTATGTTTTTCTCAGTAGATAGCTTCTATTTGTGTCTAGTGGCAGTGGCATGATAGAAGGTGGGAGTATCTATGGATGAGATGACACTTCTCTACATGTGACTTAGTGATACACAAAGTAAACTATATTTCCTGGTGGTTTGTGATCGAATGGTATCTCAGCATTGATGGGCTTTTGAGTCCATGGTTCTCAATGAAATCTATAAGTGTTCGGTATGACAGACAGGTCCAGTGGATTCCTCGGCAAGTGGGAGATTGTTGGGAATGTGCCTTGAATTCTCCTGACCATGTTCTGGTTGATCAGAGTAGCCTACACCGATAGAGAAGTAGAGTGTTACCTTCTTGGTTGTTGAACACTTTCTGATCGGTGTGACTCTGGCCAATGAACTTGACTTCTCAGTTTCAGTATCGACTATCGGGAAAGATTGTTATATGTTACACCGAAGTCCCAATGGGTTAGTTATCTTCCGGCTGGAATGCTTCACATATCAGAATAGGAGGTTTGAAGTCATCCTGATGACCCGATGAAGTCAACTTCAGTCATTGGAGTAACTTCAATTTTTGGGAAGACTTCATGAGAGTTTTGTCGATGATCTGATGGAGTTATGCTATGCGGTTTAGGTTGATATCGGCTATCGAGTGGACCGGTTTGGAGTTATACCGATACTCGATGGAGTCACCTTGGGCGGTCAGGCTTGTCATTGTCTATCAGAGGTTCTGGTATGGAGCTGTGTCAATACCCGATGAAGTTGCCTTCGATGATCAGGTAGCATCGGCTATCGGGTTGACAAGCTAAAGGCTATGCCAAAGTCCGATGAAGTCTTCTAGTATTGTTCGAGGATCAAATTAATTGCTGAATGTTGTTTCCGATGGGTCATTGAGGTCACTTTCGGTGTTTAGAGATCGGGATAGCTTGGAAACAGTCTCACTGATGGCCCGATAGATTCATCAAAAATCGGAATGACTTGTGGAGCGATATGCCAATGGGGTCTCTGTGAGTGGTCGGGGATCAGGGAGATAGCAGGAAGTTTGTGCCAATGACCCGATGGAATTGCCTTTGGCGATCGGGTATCATCGGGCGATCAGCTCTACCGGTTGAAAGCTATATCGATGGCCGATGGAGCGAAGACTGACTGCGGGAGCGAGGTCGAACCGAGATCCAAAATGTGAACACCCAGACACTAAGGATGAGACTATCAGTGTATATGAATACGAACCGACCTGACTTCTTGATGCATGTGGGATATTGTGTTTCTCACGAATGCAGACTGACGGTTAGATTTCCTGGTGGTTGGAGCAACTAACTGTCAGAGTGGCCAGAGGAAACTGAAACACATCTGGATGGATGGAAGACCATTTGATTCCATAGCAGTTATGCCAAATCAACACATTGTAATCTTGGCTATTACATATGAGTTACCAGAGATGTTATCGATGAGCTTGCATAGGGCAGTGAGCCGAGTGAGAGGCTAATGGCACAATAGGATGAGTGAAACGCTCAGACTGGCACAGAGTAGAAGCCATGGTCTGTCATTAAAGAATGACAAGAATCTTGAGATGCTTTGTCTTGCTCGATGTGTAAGGAGTGTGTAGCCAAAGGTTAAGTGCGAGATGAGTGAGAGGCTAAAAAGTGGTTGATTAGGGCAGAAAGGGGTGACTACAAAGGAATGCAATAAGACTACGTGTTGTAGTTTTTGGCATGTCTATAGTCTTGTATGTTCCACATGATGTGATAGTAGAGTTCTAAGAACAGAGTCTAGAAAAGAAGATCTGTTAACTTTATTGTAATCTTTTTGTTTACTGAATAAAGGGATCTCCTTTTGGTGGTGGGTTTTTTACCCATAAGGGTTTTCCCACATATATCTAATGTCTTTCTCTTGTGTTATCATGTTTGGTTAGTCCTAATCTTCTATCTGTGTTATCTTAATGTATTGCAAACTAAAATTAAAATACTTCCTTGCTTGCAAATCCCCTTAGAATTGACATTAGGAAAGTGTTTTCCGCACATTGCTTTCCTTACAACCTTTGATCAAATAGGCTTTATCATCTCCAAATCTTACAAGACCTCCATTATACTCCTAAAAAGTTAGGAATTTACTCTTATCACCAGTCATATGATGTGAGCATCCTGAATCAATGATACATTCATCCATAACTTCAACTTTAGCTACCAAGGCCTGTTCTACTGGTTGAGCAGTAGGTACTGGTTGATCTTCTGTTATAGCAACAAAAACCCATCCATTGTCTGTCGGATCCTCATCAGAATCATCAGTCACTCCTTTATCAGCAATGTAACAAGATTTATCTTTATTCTTCTTAAATCTGTATCTTTGATATTCAGGGTTAGGTTTGTATGTTCTTCTAGCTTCTTCTCTTAGTCTAGCATGTCTATCAAGGCATCTTGAAGCCATATGACCAATCTTATTGCAGTTAAAACATTTAAAGGGTGCTTTACCTTAATACTTACTTCCTACTTGCAAATAGTGCTTCAAGTTCTTCAAGTTCTTCATTTTCTTTCCTGCTTTCTTCAAGTTCTCTTGCATAAAAGGCTTTCCAAACAGACTTGTCAAATGATGGTGCAGATGATGTAGATTCTTTAAAAGCTAAATCTATCTTTATAGTAGCAACAGGGCCAAATTCTTCAATTTCAAAAGCTGAAACTTTTCCAATCAATGTATCCCTAGTTACTGATGTATTAGGCATTGTTCTTAACTCATTTATAGCAGTGACTTTCATTTTATATGCTGGTGGAAATCCTCTTAAAACTTTTGAAACAATTTCATCTTCACTTAAAGTTCCTCCACAACATTTAATACCCAAAACAATTTCATTGACTCTTTTCATAAAAGCAGAAATCCTTTCATCTTCTTCCATTTTCAGATGTTCATACCTAACCCGGAAGCTTTCATGTTTTGCAATCTTGACTATGGAATCTCCTTCATTCAATGTTTCCAAATGATCCCAAATAGCTTTAGCAGTGGACCTATCTAATAATCCCATGATTTTCTGATCTGATAATGCACTCAAAAGTGCTTCTCTTGCTTTGTAATCATTTTCTTCATCTTTAGTTAAGTTAGGTGGATTGAGCTGACTCTGAGTAGAAGCACTATAGCCATTCTTTGTAACATCCCAAATGTTCTTTCCAATGCAATTTAAATGTGTCTCCATTCTGATCTTCCATATGCCATAGTTGGTTCCATCAAGTTTACGATTGTCCTTCTTGAAATAGTTAGTAGACATTGGATCTCCTCAAGTTGTTAAACTTCTGCAAAAAGAGGACTAAGCTTTAATACCAATTGTTAGGTCCTAGAGACAATTGAGATGGGGGTGGGTGAATTAGTTGTCAAATAAATTTAAATCAAAAGAAACTTAACCAACTTAATGCATAATATTGGTAAACCAGTCTAATATGCTAGTAAACAGTTTTAATAGTTAATTGCAATATCGGTAAGGATTAATGCATGAAATAAAAAGACAAATTCATCCACAACACATAACACCAATATTTGTATATGTAAACCCTGTAAGGGGTAAAACCATAGTCAGAAACCTTACCCACAATCAGATGATACTATTGCAGATAGTAAGTGTACACAAATGGGGTCTGCACATGCAAAAAGGCCAAGTGCCTAGAGCTCACTGCTCAATCACAAGTGGTAGTCACACTGACTACAATTGGATGGTTAAAACCAATAAAGATGTACTGTTCAAATTAGCATCTTTCTATGCTGGATTCAATACCAGTATAGTTCTGATTGTCTTCACAAAAACCCTCCTTCAACCTTCAAATGATGTCTGCGTGTATAGCTCTGCTTATTCTCGCATATACCTCCACACAATCCTTTTTCTCATTCCACATTTCATCTTACAAATAAGATCTTACATTTATAGCATACCCTAAGACCAATTTTAGTAGGTCAGCTCTAAAGAATAATACAATAAAATCATTTTGCAAACAATACAATATCCAATGCAATAACCAATTCAACATGTCAGCTTAATGCATTTACAACAATAATAAGTCATCTCCATAGCGTGCCATGCTGATCTGGAAAAGATAAACCTATCAGTGTGTAACCTGGACCTATTTGCCAGTAACAGCAGATATGCAAATATGAATATGCCAATTAACAAACCTTCAAGACAAAGTGTCCAAACGATGTCTTCGACATAACCATGTGATTTCCATTATATTCCAAGTGTCGGTGATCATTATATCCTACTGGTGTACCAGATACCGATGATTGTGCATAAGTCATTTGCTTGCTGGTGAATGTTGATGATTCTCCAATATACTAGAGTTATAGTAGGTGTTGACATCAGTGACAAAACCATACCAAAATACCAATAAGACCATTCAAAAATCTTATACCTTCTCTACGAGTATCTTTGAAAGGTCTTATACCAAAAGAAGAACAATGCGTCTCTCGACTCCAGGAACTTGTATTGATTTAGGAACGTCGCCAAAATGCAATAGATCATTTGAAAGTATATCACCAAAGGATGGCAAGAAGTTATAACCATAGAGTCAAGCCACTCATTTTTCATATTGGAGATATAGTTCTGAGGGAGAATCCAAGAAATTAACAAGACTGAGAAAATAAGGGAAAATTTGAACCAAATTGGCTAGGACCTTTTGTCATAGTAGCAGCATATGGATTAGGAGCATACAAGTTATCTACCTCTAAAGGTGATTGGTTTGATTAACCTATAAATTATATTCATCTCAAGAAATTATATGCTTGAGATATAAAGTCATAGAAAAAATTAATAAAAAGCATATAAAGTCTAGAAGAAATTAGTAAAAATCAAAAAAGCAGAAAATCCCTAAAAAGCATAAAATAGTTAAAAGAAAAAAAATCAGAAACAAATCAAAATTGTTGGCATTATAACAGACAATAAGAGGTTGTTGGCATTTCAATTAGGATATTGAGAAGGTTGTTGTTAATTATGGATATAACTGATTAAGGATGTTTACTATCCTCATAATATTATTTTGTCATTGATGTCAAGAAATTGATTTTCTGATTTAGAATGATGTTGCCATATCTTAAGAAGTATGTTTTGAAGAGAATTAAGATGTCGGTAAAAGACACAGAAAGAATGTGATGAATAAAGGGAGGAATAATTTCTTCCATGGGCAACTATTACCGAGTTAGACAATGATGAGATCATGTTGTTTAGATTGTTCTGATATCCTACATATGCTATTGTTTGTAAGGTTAATACTATACTATGTTACCGAGCAAGAAACCTAGTCGCTAAACCCTAAGGAACCTAGTTGGTAAACCCTAAGGTTATCACTATTAGTTAATGAAGGTGGAATGTCTACCGAGTGAAGTTTAGTATTTACTGAGTAATAACAGAATGCATTGAATGAATACATGTGTTATTTAATGATGGAAGTTGATGAGTTGGTTATGATTAAATGATTGATACAATGTGTATGAAGTTTGTTAAGGAGCGATGGCAATGGAAGATCTACAGGAAGATCTATAGCTCAGATTGAACCGCAATACCCTAGCACAAGTTCCAAGAAATGTATGCAAACTCCAAGGTGAGGTAAAATGTTTTCAAATCGAAGGATACATTGAACCTGGTCAAGATTGAAGATTTGATGGCTATGATTGATCATGGGAAATGTGATTAAAGAGATTAAATGGTTAGCAAATTGTTTATAAATAAGGAACTGTTGATAAACAATGTATGCAGGCAAGTGTAAGTATAGGGATGGTACATAGTGATTACCGAGCATAGAAGATTGAAGACCTGTTTGAATATCAGAGTAAGGAGCCTAGTAGATGGACAAGATAAGTCCTATGACTAGGTTGTATTAAGAAAATAAGAATCTGCTTTAGCATTTTAGATGCAAAGTTTTAGACATACTCATTACTATTATTTATTTGTAAGTGATAGAAACTCTCTTAATCGAGTGGACTTAACAGTCTTATTTGTAAATCCTCTAGCAAGGTGACATTTTGATTGAGTGTTTGAAACCCTTTAACAAGGTCACCTCTAACAAGGTAAAGATCCTAACAGATCTGAGGGAAATCCCTTAACCGAGTCACATCTAGCAATGTGTTTGTAATCTTTAACAGGATTTGCTTTTAATCGAGCATACTCTAGAAGAGTATATTTCTTAGTGGGTCTGAAATCCCATAGTGGTTTTCTCCTATTTGGGTTTCCCCGTTAAATCTGGTGTTATGAGTGTTGTTATGATTATGTGTTCTTAAGTTTGCATATTTTACAGTTTTGGTTACATATATCTGTTAAAGCTACCGAGGTTGAATCTGTTGAATATATTGAAGATTAAGTTTGTATGATTCACCCCCCCTTTCATCTTATTAACAATTGGCATCAAAACTAACAATTGGTATCAGAGCTTTGGACTCTAGAAGAAAAGTTTTAAGGTACTTGAGGAAAAGATCCAAAGATGTATAAGAGGGATACACCAAAGCTGAACAAGTCAAGTTTCTCTACATGGCAGAAAAGGATGAAGCTACACCTATCAGGAATTGGAGAATATGTTGTATATTATTTGGAGAATGATTTCATTACACCTAGCACCTATCCATTGACAATGGAAGAGATAAAGGCAAAGCAAGAACATATTCAAGAAATGATTGAAATAACATCTGCATTGGCCAACTCAGAGTTTAATGATCTAGAAGGCTGCAATGATGCCAAGGCAATGTGGGATAAGCTCATATCTATGTATGGTAGTGACGAACATGTTCAAATAGAAAAAGTGGACAGTCTAAGAGGACAACTTGAATCTATGAGAATGAATGAAGGTGAGAACATAACCCAGTATAGTACAAGGTTAAAGGAGATTGTCAATCAAATCAAAGGAGTAGGAGGAACCATTGAAGAGAAGGATGTCACAAGTAAGCTATTAATAACCCTTCTACCTGCTTATGCAATTTGAGTCTTTGCAATCAATGAATTGAGGTCTGTACCCAATATGCCAGTTTCTTTAGATGCTACTATTGGTAAGCTACATGCATGTGAGTTAAGTAACTTTGATAACAATGGGTCTTCGGCAAATAAAATTGAGTTTGCATTTAGTTCTTTTCATCTTGATGAATCTGATGATTACAATGATAGAAAGTATAAGTACTCTAAAGGGAATCATAGTGGAGCAAGTGAAAAATTTCACAAAAACATGGAGGAGGTACACAAACTTTATGAAGAAATCAGAAAGCAAGAAGAGTTTGAAGCACTATTAGCCAAAAGGCTACCGAGAGGAAAAGGTAAGTACAAAGGAAAGTTGCCTTTGAAATGTTTTAACTATGATAGAATAGGGCATATGGCTTCTAATTGTCCTGACAAAGAATCCAGTGAAAAGAGAGATTATCGAGATGACAGACAGAAAGACAATCATTACAGAGGACACCGAGACTTCAAAAGAAGAGATAAAAAGACATGTCTAATAGTTGATGAGGAATTTAATGATGATAAATCAAATGAAACTGATACAGAGGAAGTTGTTTATGTGGCTATCAAAGATGGATCAGATGAAGAAAGGTACGAAGAAAAAGCTTTAATATCTCACATAAATACTAATGATTCTTGGATCATAGATAGTGGATGCTCACATCACATGATAGGTGATAAACACAAGTTTGTCATATTAGAAGATTATGATGGAGGTTATGTAAGATTTGGTAATGATGCACCATGTCCACTAAGAGGTAAAGGATCTATAACACTTTTTGACAATGCTAAATGTAATGATGTTTATTGGGTTGAAGATTTGAAATACAATTTGTTGAGTGTAGCATAGCTAAACAATACAGGATACCGAATAGAGTTTCAGAAAGGAATTGTCAAAGTTCATGACAAACATGGAAAGTTAGCAGCTACTGGGACACAAACAAAAGGTAACACATTTCACCTTGACTCAACTCAAAATAAGTGTCTATATGCAAAGATAGATGATACCTGGTTATGGCATAAAATGTTTTGTCATGTAAATTTTGATAATCTGATCAAAATAAGCAAGAAGAACCAAGTAAGAGGTCTACTGAGTCTTGAGAAACTTGAGAATGCTATGTGTCGAGGATGCCAGATGGGTAAGATGACAAGATCAAGCTTTACAAGTAAGTCCTACGCTTCTAAGAGAATTTTAGATCTTGTGCATATTGATCTTTGTGGTCCTATGAAAGTTCAAATTTATTATGGTGATAAGTATTTCATATTATTTGTGGATGATTACTCAAGGATGATGTTAGTAATGTTTTTAAAAGAAAAATCATATGCTTTTCAAATGTTTAAATGGTACAAGGCAAGAGTTGAAAATGAAACAGGAAGACAACTAAAATGTCTTAGATCTAATAGAGGAGGAGAGTTCACTTCTAATGAATTTAACTTATACTGCAATGATCATGTTATAAAGAGGCAAGTATCTGCACCGAGAACACCCCAATGAAATGGGATAGCCAAGAGAAGAAACAGATCAATTATGGATTGTGCAAGAACCTTGATGATAGAAAAGAAGGTACCTCAAACATTTTGGAGAGAAGCAATCAACACTGTGGTTTACACCCTAAACTGAGTACAACTGAAGAAAGGAACCTTGAAGACACCATATAAAATCTGGTATGACAAGAAACCTAATGTAAGTTATTTTAAAATCTTTGGAAGTAGATGCTATATTCACAAAGATGACAGAAAGGGTAAGTTTGATCAGAAAAGTGAAGAAGGAACATTTCTTGGTTATTCTTCTAGAAGCAAAGCATTTAAATGTTTGATCAAATCATCTAAGAAAATAGTAGAAAGTGCAAATGTGAAAAATGATGAATTTGCAGAAAGAAATGATGAAGGAAACTCCAAAGAACCAGAAGATTATGAAGGATTTGTATATGTTCAATCGAGAAGTCCTACTGAGAAAACTGCTGAAGGAAATGAAGAGAATATCCAGTTACCGAGTGATGAAGAAGATCATACAGAATCTACTGAGCCTATATTAGCCAAGTATGTCAGAAGGAATCATGCATCAAGTTAGATTATAGGAGACAAGAATGATCCAGTGATGACAAGGAATAAACTGAGACAACATATGTTTGATATCTAAATTTGAACCAAGGATAGTGAAAGGGGCATTTAATAGTGAAGATTGGATAAATGCTATGACAGAAGAGATTGATCAAAATCAAGAAGAATGACACATGGACACTGGTCCCAAGACCGAAGGAAAAAAATGTAATCGGTACAAAGTGGATTTTTAGAAATAAGCTAAATGAAAAAGGTGAGGTCATTCGAAATAAAGCAAGACTAGTTTGCAAAGGTTATGTTCAAGAAGAAGGAATTGATTATGGTGAGACTTTTGCACCTATGGCAAGACTTGAAAGAGTAAGAACATTGTTGGCATACGCTGCTTACAAAAATTTTAAAGTATATCAAATGGATGTCAAATCTGCATTTCTAAATGGTATATTAGAAGAAGAATTTTTTATTGAACAACCTAAAGGATTTGTTGAAGGAGAGAATAAAGATCAGGTATGTAAATTGAACAAAGCTTTATATGGTCTAAAACAAGCACCTAGAGTATGGTATGAAAGATTGCACTCTTATTTAATCAAGATTGGTTTTATAAGGACAACTGAAAACAACAATATGTACATGAAGAATGATGAAAATGGAATACTGATCTCAGCCATATTTGTTGATGATCTTCAATGCGCTAAAACACCCCCACGCGCTAGGCTGTTTCTCCTATGCGCTAATCTATCTATCGTATGCGCTAGACTCTGTCTACGCGCTACTCTTTTCCTCCACTGTGCTACCTAACCTGTCATATGCGCTAGACTCTGTCTACGCGCTAATATATCTCTCCTAAGCGCTACCCGTTTAGCCCTATGCGCTAGGTTACCCCTACGCACTAAATCCCCTTCCCTAAGCACTACCATTTTAGCCCTATGCACTAGGTTATCCCTACGCACTAAATCCCCTTCCCTATGTGAACCCCAGCGGCTCCTATGCGCTAGGTTAGTCCTACGCGCTAACCTGTGGATGCGACGCGCTACCCACCACTTTACATGCGCTATTCTACGTGCATGCGCTAACCTAAAAATCCTATGCGCTAACCAACATTTTCGGACACGACCCCTAAATTTTAAGTTGATGCGCTACTCTACACTGCGTATGCACTATAACAGACCCTAAACGTGCTAAAACGAAATATCCGAACTTTGAAAATTAAAAAACGCCTAAAAATGATAAAACAAAAAGTCAAAAAGAGGTCAAAAACGTTGACTTACTGGTGGTCCACGCGCTACGGGCCTCCGGTACCTCCGAACGCGCTCAAAACGGTGTCTGTGATAAGTAATCGACATTTTCTCTCCAAAGCAAATTCTCTTTCTTCACAAGTCAACAAAGCAGAAATGAACCTAATTTGAGCCCTTTTTCCCTTTTTTAAAAGAAAAATGAAATTAGGGTTAGCAAACTGGACCTATCATATGGTCGCGGTCTCCCCTATCCCAAAACAGATATAACTTATCGGGAGATGAATCAATTTACACACTTTTTACATACACGAAATCCTACACATCATACGAACTTCATCAAAATAAATCAAAAATTTTCAAAATTGATTCATCTCCCGAGGGGGCATCACACATCAATTATCAAATCTGGGGCATCACACATCGAATCTGGGGCACGACTTGCAAATCAAAAGAATGACACAAAAATTGCATTTGATCATAAAATCACAAAAACACATCATTTTCTTTGAAATAACATGTGCACACACGTCACTTCAAAGAGGGGCAAAATGTAGACGTATAAAAATGACCACATTCCTAAATGAATATTTTATGTTCATTTCTCTATTTGATTAAATCCAATTTAATTAAATTATCCACATTCCTCTATTTAATTAAATAAATTACTCAATTTATTTAAATTAAATTCACTATAACATTTAATGAATAAATCATTTTATTCAATTAAATCCCCCCTATCCACTTTTAATTAAATTCAAATTTAATTAAATAAGTTATCCCAAATTGAATAAATCTAATTTATTTAATTTCTCTAAATTGCAACCAAATTGAATGAAAATCATTTAATTCAATTAAATCCTATTATCCCTCCATCCACTTGCAAAATCCCAAACCCCTTTCTAATCCCTTCTAGAATCTTCTAATTGTTTCTAATTAACCTAACCCTCCTCTAAACTTTGTCACATCCCTAAGCAAAGGGAAGTCTTAACAATAATCTTTCAAATTTGAAGCATTACACTTATGCTCAAATTCTTTCAAGCTTTCATTTCATATATGCTCATTATTTAGCCTCTTTTAGATCATAAATTAGACTAATATGCATGCTTAGATTACTTTCTTTATCATTTTAGTTCAATCATAGACTAAATATAGTATGCTAGGATAGTATTCATACTAATCTTGTCATCTTATCATTTAGTTTATTGCATTTCTAAGATCATACATAGCTTAATCTCCATTTCATACTAAAATCAATCAAAAGCATCTCTCGTTCTCATATTTGTCATCCCTAAACCATTTTGCTCAGTGATCTGAGAGCAAAAACGTTGGTTTGAGGGACATTGTGAGATAGAGAACCATGGGACCCTCCTTGGGAAGTTGAGTAACACTACATTACTCCATAGCTTGCATCAAGAAGTCCTGTGTGTGTGTGTGGACTAGTATTCTAATAAATTTTCACATATTAAGTTTTATTCGCCCACTTTTCCCGCATACATTTCTGGCGCCCACCGTGGCACTTTACCCCAGATAACAAATCATTTTTTCAAATTGATCACTTTTGTAGGTCCGCGGGAAACAGGAATCAGCGCGTCAAAAACATATAGTAGCGCATCCGCCTAACAGTCTAGCACTTCTAGCCTACTGTTTAGCGCGTGGGCTCTCTGTTTTAGCGCGTGAAGTCCTTTTCTTAGTGCATGAGTTTGTTTAACAAATTTTTCCTGTAGGTCTTGACGCGGGCAAAACACAAAGTAGCGCATCGACCTGACAGATTAGTGCATCCAAACCCCATTTTAGCGCTTGTAATACATAATCCAGCACTGTGAACTCAAACATTAGCGCATCAGATTTAAAATTTCCTTGCAGAACTGTTCGCAGAAAAAAAGACAAACACAAAGTAGTGCTTCCAACACCTAGATCAGCGCATCCAGAAAACAGAGTAGTGCTTCTATCATAAAGTTTAGCGCATCGCACATATATTGTAGCGCGTACAGTTTGTTCTGTAGCGCATCAAAAAATAAAAAATAAAAAATTATTGTAACCAAATTAAAATTTTAGACTTGTAGAAGTCCTCCAGAATCACCTAACATTTTATCTTTTTGTTTGTTTGCAGGGTTCTAACGGTTTCTTGCAGGTAGAGCGAGGAATTTTATTTTTACAAACAACAAAAAAAAATGATTTCTTTTGTTGACCTCCAAAACAAAAAAATTGCTTTGTTGACCATTTCCATTTTTCTAGATCAGCAAATCTTTCTTTAAGATTAAAAAGAACATCATGTTTTTGTGGAGCAACATCTCTACATAGGTTAGCAAATCACTGAATTGGAGGTTTAAAAAGAACAATTGATTGCTCTGTCTCAAAAGTGGTAGGAATATGCTTTCCCCTTAACTGGGTGATCAAAAATCCAGACCACTCTTACTACTTTCAGTTATTTCAAAGCATTTAAATCCTTTAGCAGGCCTGCCTTCCCGAGGGGTTGAAAAACTCTTAAAGCCATTCTTTGGCCGGTGTGAAGGGAACGACCTAAGTGGGGAACGACTTTGATGCCAAGAATTTCAATCCACTATAATCAAATGTGGAAAGTGATGAAAGTCCTTTTCAACGGTTGCGCGCAGTGATTAGCCTTCCCCCAGTATCTTCGAGATACATAAAGCCTTTTTTCTAAAGGTTGGGAAGCCTCATGAGGGAGTTTATCACTAATGGTCGAACGGGAAGCCTAATTACGAACCATAGAATTAGAAACTTTGAGCCGAGTCAGTAACCAAACATTGTAACATCATAGTGCAAGGGTGGGGAAGAATCCACCCCCAAGATTACTCACCATATATCTTCCAAGATAACTACTCAATTGTGAAGCAATTCACTATGGGTTAACTTCTGGCAAAAGGCAAAAAAACGGGCGCCCCCTAGGGGGTGACACGGCTGTTTGAGCTGACGGAGTATCGAGACTAGTGGGCTATGATGTTATTGATGACCCTTGAATAAAGAGTCTTTTCTGAAGTGTCTTACTTGTATCCAAACTTGTTAAAACATTGGGGATTTGAACACATCCTCACAAGAATATACACTTTATGTTAGATTAAGCAAAATAATTGTACTTTGTGTGCCGTGCTTACATTTGTTATTTCAGAAAATCATCCATCACACTTGAAAATTTCTCAACAAAATTCAAAATCCACAAAACAATCTCCTAAACAGAAAAATCAGGGTAGTCTAGCGCATAAGAGCAACATCTTAGCGCATGGAACACTTCTATTAGCGCATCCAAACATCAAATTAGCGTGTGCAGTTAAAACAGTAGCATTTCAATCCTGAGGTAAACCAGTATACAATCCTTTAGCGCATCCACAACACAGTCTAGTGCGTCTTAGCGACCTCTTAGCGCGTAGGAATCAAAGATTAGCGCACAAAACAAAACAGTCAACACGTAGCAAACCCAGTGTAGTGCGTAATTTTTCAAAAAATTTCAAATAGCAATTTTCAACAGTCCTATTTTAGCACGTGGCGGCCACATCCTAGCGCATAGCATACATACATTAGCGCATCTACTCAAACAGCTAGCGCGTATCAAGCCCAGTGTAGCGCGTAACTTTTTCAAAAAATTCAACAGCAACTTTCAACAGACCTAACTTTAGCGCGTGAAAGAAATAGCTTAGCGCGTAGAAATCAAAATCCAGCGCATCTTCTCCAATAGTTAGCGCATTGGAAGCCCAGTCTAGCACGTAGATTTTTCACCGGTCAACAAAAATTTTTCAAAATCCAAATTTTAGCGCATATCTTGGGGTAGATTAGCACGTGTGCTCATTCCTTTAGCGCATCAAAGCAATTAAGTAGTGCATCTAATCTCTGTTCTAGCATGTGATCAAAAGCCAAAAAATAGAGAGTTGAAACTGAGAATTTTTGAAAATTTCAAAAACATTTTAAAAAACTTTTTCATCAAAAATTCATCTTTTTTTTCAAATCAAAGTGACAAAAACAAACCATTGAGCACTTTTCTCAAGTTAAATCTGTGTCAAACAAAGTTGTCAGAATCTGAAACGAATCGCACAATAGAGGATGTCTCTCCTATCATAATCCAGAAAATTTTCATCATCAGTCTCAATCAAATCCTTTAACATCTTACGGATTTTTATCTCACAAACACTTGTCTAAAAATTCTCAAATTGTCAAATCTAGTTTCCAGATCGGGAAGCTTTTATCCATATCATTTGACACACTTTATCGTGAAGGGGCAGCCTTCACTCTGATAAAATAAGATTTGAAATTTCCAAAACAAGAATCAACTGAATCCAAACCAATCAAAGGAAATCATTGATCACTCTTGCATGACTAATCCCCTTATTTTGAGAAGAAAGAACCTTTATCATAACATCACGTTGAAGAAACAACAACCTAGCTTTTCCAAATTCATCAAGCGAAATAAGTTTTTATATATCAATCGTCAACTCTTCAAATCTCATCGGGTATTTCTTCATCACGTCAAACGTTATATCCAAAACAAATCTAGCGAATTTGACAAAGAACCCCTAAAAATAAGAGCATACTGTCAAAAGTCTGCTTTTAATCAAAAGATAAACCGAGGTGGGAAAATCAATCCAGCATTCTTACCCGACGAGTGCATCACATATAACACATCTCGACTAGAACCACCAACGCCCGAACGACACATCGAAGAGGCTTTTGTTCCTTTCATCACTGAAAGCTTCTACTAAAATGCCTGTCACTCGCTCTCAACGAGATAAACAAAGTGAGACACACGCAGAATCAAGTATGAATCACAGATTATCAAATCCTTTTGAAGTTCCACCCGTAGAAGAACCTAAAATTATTGACGCACTTCTTCAGGAATGTCAAGAAAATCCTTCCTTTCAAAAACTTGTCGAAAAGCTCATGGAAAATGACAAGGAAAAATATTTGTTGATGCTCACAAGTAAAGGCGTTAAACTTCTAGAAGATTTCGACGCATACGTCTTTCAAACCAGGTCTCAACAATATACATATCAAGAGCAACAAAGAGAAGAAGAGACTCGCATACCTGAGCAACATATTCCAGAGCAACATATACCAGAAATGCGAATACCTGAACTTGAAACTCCAGAACAACACATACCATTTACTACACCTTTTCAGTTAAGAACAACTACAAGGGAAGAACTCTTCCCTCGATAAGATAATGCGCCCTTGGTTTCTCTTACTCAACAAATGCAAATGCTGCAAAGACAAATATAAGATATGCAACAAAGGACAACAGTGTGGTATTCTATAAACGAAATTTGTCCTTATGCATTTGACAGAAGATTAAACATGGTACCTTTTCCTCCAAACTTAGACGTTCCCAAATTTGATAAATATGATGGGAAAAGTGATCCTCGGGATCATGTTCGAGAATTTTGCACCATGAGTCTTGAATTTGCTCATGATGACACTTATCTAATGAGGTTGTTCCCAAGAAGCCTGGGAGGACAAACAATGGAATGGTTATCCAAGATTACACCACCTGTCAGATCATTTGATGAATTGGTTAACAAATTCATCACCCACTATTCTTACAACATCCAACATGCCATAACCATGCTAGATGTTTGCAACACCAAACAAAAGAATAATGAAACATTCATGTTATTCCTTTAGCGTTGGCGACGCATAGTATCCAGATATCCTCGCGATATTCCTAAAAAGGAGAAAATGGAAATCTTCATTGATAACTTAAATGGCGAAATGAGTTACAGACTCAAACTTCAATGCATACCATCCTTTGCCAAATTGATTGAAAATGGCATTCAAGTAGAGGAAGCTTGTGTCAAAAAGGGAACACTCAAATTCTACAAGGAAGGAACAAATTCATCAAACTACAATAACCAAAACAACACCAACTTTGACAAATCTAGATTTTGGACTCGTAACAAAAATGAAAGCAACAATGAACCACATGATCCTAAATCGAAACAACCAGTGCTTGCATTATCTAGAAATCCTCAAAACACGAAAAATGCTAAAAATACTACTCCCAGTGCTAATACGTATGCGCAAAACACTGATCAAGGACAAATCAACACTAAGAACACCAACGATAATCGAGGCAAAAACATGAATCCAGGACCTAACAACAATCCACGCAACAATACAAACAATTTCCAAAAGCGTATCTTCACACCACTGGGACAATCACTAGAATCCGCATTCAGAGAACTTTTGGCAAACAAGGTTCTTTCTTTACCACCAATCAACAATTATGAACCCCCAGTCAAACCACCTTGGTGGAATGATTCACACTATTGTGATTTCCATCGCAACAAGGGTCATAGAACAAATGAGTGCATGAGATTGAAACACATAATCCAGGACATGATTGATCAAGGTGACTTAACGGTAGATGGTCTCAAAACAAATAATGATCACGAAGCCTTCAAAAATCCTCTCACAAATTACAACAAAGATGGAGCATCAACTTCAAATGATACACGCAGAGCTCGTATTAATCACATTTATGATAACACTATCAATCATATATCAGCTGAAGATCATCAAGTAAATGTCATCACCATCCGAGATCAGCATGATCATGAATCTGTCAATGTAACAAAACGCACTCAGAAATATGTCTTGAAGGGACATACTACACCTGCAACTACCACACCTAAAATCCAATATGACTTGGTTAACCAACTACGCAAGACTCCAGCTCAGATATCTATCCTGGAATTATTAAAACTATCACCCAAGCACAAAGACATATTGGAGCAAGTATTATTGGAAACAAATGTACCTCAAAATCTGGATACAGATAGATTTCAAGCCATGGTCGCCCATATGACAGAATCTCATAACCTCACCTTCTCAGAGCATGACAATACCTCATTGAGTCATCTGCATAATACCTCTCTCCATATTGAAGTCATTGTTTGCAAACACCGAGTCAAGAGAGTCCTAATAGATGGAGGAGCCGGCCTTAATATCTGTACTTTAAAGCTTATTCGTGCATTAGGCTTCTCAGAAGAATCTATTGATCCTTGCAAAAAGATTACCATAAAAGCATATGATGATGAAGAGAGGTCCTCTAAAGGCACAGTAATATTACCTATTCAAGTAGGCCCAGTACAAAAGGATACTATTTGTCAAGTCTTAGATATTGATCTAACCTACAATATTTTGTTAGGACGACCCTGGATACATGAAATGCAAGCAGTCCCTTCTACATATCACCAGTGTGTCAAGTTTCCTTATGATGGACAAGAAATCTCCATATCTGCTGATCATAATCCATTTCAACATTGTAATGCAATGGGGGCAGCCCAGGATAGTTTGGTTCCTCATAATAGAGAAAAGCAGCAATCTTCAACATCAGATCCATATACAGCAAAATCCAACTCCTTATGGGGAGACTTCAAGCAGAAAATGCAAATCAAAGACCAAAGCATGGGAGAATACTCTTTGGAGCCTTTATGTTTGGCAAAATTGCCAACCTCACCTAGATCGCATGGTTTGCCTACTACATCAACACAACTGGCTACTTAGCCCATCACTAAATTTGATGGTACTTTCATCCAATTGGGTACTCTAGCACATGAATCAAAATACAAAGATATTCTTAGCTGGTTATACAAAGATGAAGAAGAAAATCATAGAGCAGCTGCTCTAAACATTGTTCTACCAACACACATGTATGGAAAAGGCTACTTAATCATGAAGTAAATGGGATATGACGGTAAAGGACCCATTGGCAAACGCAAAGAGGGAGTCACTGAACCTATAGATCTTCCTTCACAACCTAGTAGAAACAAAGCAGGATTGGGTTCTAAACTCACGTTCCTATTAAAGCGGCCGCCTCACCTACCTATCAAACCTCAATGGAAGGAAAAGAAGAAGTACAAAGAAGAATCCTGGCAGGAAGCACTTTTTGAATCAGCAGAAACAATCCACAAGGCACAGGAACGTCAAGATCAGAAGTTACATCAGGAAAAACTTCTAAGTCATAAAAAGGCCCTATCTATAGCAGTAGCTCATATTCAAACACTAATATCTCAAGAACAAATTAGGACATCTTCAAATACCATTATTCCTCCCCGAAGAAGCACAGTCTATGAACAAATCCAGCAAGTAGAAGACGGATCTGATACAGAATCTACAAAAACCATCAAAATGGTATCTATCATCAAAGATTTGTTTTCACCGTACAACACACCTGTTTACAGCACAGATAGAATCTGGGATGATGCCTATGAAACAGATTCCAATGAATATGAATGGGGTACCTGCTCCAATGCTACTACTGATATCTTGGATGATACTGATTCTATATCTCTTTCTCCGGAAGAACATAACGCAGAGGATAGACCTCTTGAATTTGGACCACAACATATCTATGATGCTCTGGAAAGTGAACAAAAACATTATGAACAAATCTATGTGGAAGATGATACCATCGAGGACCTTGACGCAATCCTAAATTTATTTAAACCAAAAACCCAGCAAGATGAAAACTCTATCCCAACACTTACGGTAGCCAAACTTGATCCACCCAATGATTCCTTACCACTTGTCTTTCCTGACCTCATCGACTGGGACGAACCTGAAACAAATGATATACCAATTTTCCCAGATGATGCATCTATTGTCCATTACCTATGTACCATAAATCCGGAAACAAGCTCTACCAGTGACTAAAATAATGATATCTGTCAATCAGGGAGTGCCAAGTCTCTCAGTCGCAAAAATGCATCAAATAACAAATCTAATGCTGAAAACCAGTCAATGGCAGCTCTAGATCACAAAAAAGTAAAAATAAAGGACACATCGGAGGGTGAAAACCTTTTTAAGGCACCTAACGATGGGAGACTTGACACCCTTCCTGAGCACTTTCATGAGCGATCGCCCATATTAATTGAGCCTACTCAATCAATCAACATTGGTACCATAGAAATAGCCAGAAATATACATCTTACAGAATCTCTGACAGAGGCAGAAAGATCGGCATTCATCATCTTCTTTAAAGAACAGCAAATCAACTTTGTTTGGTCATATGCTGATATGCCTGGAGTAGATCCACACTTAATCATGCATCATTTGTCCATCTCTACCGGAGTTAAGCCAATCAAGCAAAAGCTAAGAAAGATGAAACCACAGGTGGCACTCATGGTCAAAACTAAACTAAAAAAATTATTAGATGTCGGATTCATCCGACCCATTGACTATGCAGAGTGGATATCCAATATCGTTCCAGTATCAAAACTGGATGGTAGTATTAGAATATGCACTGACTTCAGAGACGTCAACAAAGCTTGTCCCAAAGATGACTTTCCTCTGCCAAGTATCGACATAATTGTAGATCTCACAGCAGGCCATGCAATGCTCTCACTAATGGATGGTTTCTCAGGCTATAACCAAATCAAGATAGCTCCTGAAGATCAAGATAAAACAACATTCACCTATCCTTGGGGGACGTACTGTTGGAATGTCATGCCTTTTGGCTTAAAAAATGCAGGAGCCACTTATCAAAGAGCAATGACAACCATATTCCATGATATGATGCACACATTTATGGAAGACTATGTGGATGATTTACTAGCAAAATCCTTCACCAGAGCTGAACATCTCGGCATCCTAACAAAGATCTTTGATCGATTGCAAAAATTCCAAGTCCGACTCAACCCTAAGAAGTGTGTCTTTGGGGTTACATCAGGCAAGTTACTAGGCTACATAGTATCAGCTAAAGGTATTGAAGTTGATCCAGCAAAGGTACAAGCCATCATGGACATGCCACCACCAAAGAATATCAGTCAACTTAGATCTCTACAAGGACGACTTCAATCAATCAGGCGATGCATCGCTCAACTAGCAGATAAAAGTTTGTCATTTAACCACTTGCTACACAAAAATGTACCGTTCAAATGGGAGACTAAGTGTGCAGAATATTTTTACCAAATTAAACAGTACCTGATGAATCCACCGGTTCTAGTACCACCAGTTGCCGGAAAGCCTCTTATACTATATATCTCAACAACAGATATTTCACTAGGGGCACTATTGGCACAAGAAGATCAATAGGGAAAGGAACGCGCCATATACTACATCAGTAGAACATTGAATGGCTATGAGCTCAACTATACATTCATTGAAAAAGCTTGCCTAATAGTAGTCTTTGCATCTCAGAAATTTCGACATTACATGCTAGCACACACCATAAAGCTAGTGGCAAAAATTGATCCTCTCAAATATCTACTCAGCAAAGCTGCTCTTACAGGTCGATTGGCTAAATGGGTCATGATTCTCAGTGAATTCGACATCCAATACATAGAAAGACGAGCCATCAAAGGACAAGCAATTGCAGATCAGTTGGTCGAAGCACCGCTACCAGGCAAACAAACCATGGAGGTTGAATTTCCAGACAGGGATGTACTCGCTCTTTCTACTAAACAATGGATCCTATACTCAACATGGTTCAGGTGCCGGCATTCTGTTCATCACTCCTGAAGGACACACTATGCCAAAATCATACAGACTTATGTTTCCATGCACAAATAATGTGGCTGAATATGAAGCACTGGTCATAGGCATCAAAATGGCCGTAGAATGGAAAATCACAGAGTTAAAAGTCTATGGAGACTCACAACTGGTCATTAATCAAATTAATAACAACTATCAGATAAAGAACGACAAGCTACTACCTTACAAATGAATGGTGGATGACTTCAAACAGTATTTTGTGCACATCACCTTCGAGTAAATACCAAGGTTGAACAACAAAGCAGCCGATGCAATGGCTACAATCGCTTTGCTACTACAAATTCCTGAGCAACAGAGTCGTTATGAGTTCCTGGTAGAGCAACTGTTCTCCCCCGCCTATGACCACTCCGAATCCCATGTTATCTATGCCTTAACTGGTTCAGATTCTCCGCTATATGGACCAATATACGACTACCTCAAGCATAATATCTTACCCATTGACCAATCTCATAACCAAAAACATAAATTTATCTGACAAGCCGTTCGTTACACCCTTACCGCTGATACTCTATATCGTCGAGGTCTTGATGGTACTCTTCTTCGTTGTCTTGATCGTAATGATTCCGATTTGGCTTTACACGAGCTTCATGAAGGTATTTGTGGCACACATTCAAGTGGCACTACTCTTGCTAAAAAGCTTCTAAGGATGGGATACTACTGGCCTACAATGGAGAAAGATTCATATCACTTTGCCAAGAAATGTCCTAAATGCCAAATCCATGGTAATCTGATACATGCACCAGCACAGGAACTGCAGCCATTTACAACATCTTGCCCCTTTTGTCAGTGGGGACTGGATCTAGTTGACAAAATTCATCCTTCATCTTCAAATGGACACAAGTTCATTATAACAGCAACAGAATACTTTACCAAATGGATCGAAGCAGTTCCCATGACCATAGTAACCGGGAAACAAATTGCCTCTTTTATCCTAAATTATCTGATCTGCAGATATGGTATTCCAAGTTCAATCATCACAGATAATGGACGGCCCTTCAAAAATCAAGATGTCCAAGAACTATGTGAAAAATTCAAAATCCAACATCGATTTTCTACACCATACTACCCACAGGGAAATGGTCAAGCAGAAGCATCTAACAAGACAATCCTAAAAATCCTCAAGAAAACAGTGAATGATGCAGGCAAAGATTGGCATGTACAACTCAATCCAGCACTTTGGGCATACAGGACCAGCATTCGCACACCTACAGGAGCAACACCATATTCATTGGTATATGGATCAGAGGCTATTCTACCCTTAGAGGTAGAAATTCCATCTCTTAGAGTCTCTTTGAAAGGTTTAATTCCTGATGAAGAGTATCAAGTTAACCGACTGCAAGAACTGGAACTATTAGATGAAAGACGCCAACATGCTTATACTCATCTCAAAGCATATCAACAACGCATGTGTAGGAGCTACAATCATAAGGTCATTCCTCACAACTTCAAGGTTGGTGATCTAGTCCTCAAAGAAAATCCAAGAAATCAACAAGATCGAGAAAAGAAAAGGAAATTTGAACCTAACTGGTTGGGTCCCTATGTCATCATATCAGTCTATGGATCAGGTGCGTATCAGCTAACAAATTTTGAAGGAGATGTGCTCGATGATCCAACTAACAACATTCATCTGAAGAAGTACTATACTTAAGATAGCCTAGTGCACGAAAAAAAATAATTTTAAAAAAAAAGTACAATAAACACAAATGGTGAAAACCTGGTAAACAGGCGCCCTTGTGAAAGAACGGCTCCTTTATCTATATCCATACCATTTTATCCATCAAAACACTATCGGCCATCACCCGACACTTAGCATATCTCCATTCAGGACATACTTAGCGTAGTCACTATCCTGGGTTATCCATCTGTATCTATTCTCTTATCACATACCACCATGACTTGGAATCACTATATGTATTCACAATCAAGAGGCACACTTAGCTAGGGGCATGTAAATCATATCAATCTTGCAAACATTCAAGACATCAAGACTAGATGCAAAATTCAACAGCATGACATCCAACAAGCACAACTACGCTTCATCACAACAACCAAAACACAAACAATACACAAGAATCTCAAGGATGGATGATTTTCTGAAGTACTAAATGTTGTATTATAGCATCAATGTCTTGATTATTTTGCATTTTGACCTTTTTAAATTATTGGAATCTTCTCCTTATCTCATAAAAAGCTTCAAAGCTAGAGATCATGAGGAACTTCCAATATTTTCTTAGTTTTCTGTCTGGGAGGTGATCACTTGTACTGTGTGAATACATGCCTCACGACGTGATCCATCGAATATCACTGAAGGCTTGACTCCACTTCACGCATACAAATGATCAAATCTTGTCTATTTACGCAATACGCACTCAGGTCATCCTGGTTCAATTATACCTTGACGCTCATGCTATCTTGCAAAATCAAATATCATGTAAATTTTTCTCAGGTCATTATGGTTCAATTATACCATTATGCTTGTATAAATTTTCAACATATCCAAAAATCAATAAATTCTCCATGATGATATTTACAAAGAAAGCAAATAAATGGTTATATCGGATGGCAAATATAGAATGAGAGATGCTCCAAAGACAATTAGTTGCATATCATTTTACAATTAGTGGCATATCATTTTACAATTAGTTACATATCATTCTTATATCATTCATTACATATCATTTTGCATCATTATTACATCATTTTTTTACATCATATCATATTACAATTAGTCGCATATTAAATCATACATCTCATTTTCAAGATACATCTCACAACATATCAAAGCATACATCCTGCATCATACATTACATCATCTATGTAAACATTACATCATCATCTGAAAAGGAACTAGCACACATAAACATGCATCCATCTACACATCACATGATCAAAAATGGTGCCATCCATATATCTCAAAAATTATCCAAAATGTACAAAATATGTCAAAACTGTGTCCAGTACAAAGAGTACAATGCTAAAAAATACAACAAAGACCATGTCTCTCAAGTATGACTATCTCCTGACGGAGATGGTCTAGCTCTAGATGCACCCGCCCTTGGATCTCCAGGAGGGTCCTGTCTCGCTCCCGATACACTCGCCCCTGGATCTCCAGGAGGGTCCTATCTCACCGGCCCTGTCACTCCTCGGCTCTTAGATCATGTACCAGCAGTTCGAGATCGACTCGATCTCGACTGTGCAAAGCTCTCCACTCGTCAATCTCGAGGTACTGCCGCCTCATAATGCCGCCTGTAATACTCAACCTCCTGTACTCTCCGTGTCAGCTCTCTCAGGGTGTCTCTCAATGGACCACCCGCCGCTGCTCTCTGTACACTCACCAAGGCCTCCTCCACTCATCCTCGCTGCTCTATCTTAGTATCTCTCTCAGTAGTCAACTGAGAAATCTGCCGCTGATAGGTCAAAATCTGTGCCTGCAGCTGCTGAACGGTAATCTGCAGGGTCCGGATCTGTGCATCCTCCACATGACCTGGCACTCGAACCCGCAGTGGTCCCTGTGCTGGAGGAACCCTTCCCACTCGCCCTATCCTTGATACTGGAGGTGGGAGTATATCTACCCTCCTCCTCTGAGCTTGTCTCACCATCTCCTCCTCACCCCCCACTGCTGCCAAAACCTCCGTCACTCTCCCCTCTCTCCCGGCTCCGATAGTCAATCCTCCTCTCCCCCTCTCAATCCTCCATTGCCGTACCACTCTCTCCACACCTCTACCTCCCCGCCTCCCTCTAGCTCCTCTAGCTCCTCCATCCTCTCCATCATCTCCATCAGCCCCCCTGTCTCCCTCCTCCCCATCCGAATCAAATGCTGGCCTCATCTCCTCTGGATCTGAGATCCTCGCCACTGCCCGCGCAGCAAACAAACGGGCGAACTCCTCTATCATCCCGGCATCCTGTATCTCTGGGGCATAGTCCCAGACCTGCCCAGCTAACCCTGTAAACTCCTCTATTGCCACTGCACTATCAATAGTCGGCCCCCAATCGGCCACATCCTACTATCATCGTGCATATAAACATGCTCCCTGAGGAATCCCCTGCTGGTGCCCGAACTGCCGCAAAACTCGGGTCACCAAAAACCACTCAATGACAAATGGGGTACTCCCAATCAGATACCTCGTCATGAATACAAAAGGAATCTCTATCCCATCCTCTGCCCATACCTCGCAATCTGTATACGATCTCCAGGTGACTGTATCAATATCATCAAAAACCCTCCTCTAATGCTCTAGTTTGCCCAGCTTACGCTGGACAACTAGACCTCTATATTCATAGGCGTATGCTGCACCTACAGACCTGTCTCTATCCGCCAATGGCCTCGCTGCTGGAATGTGCTCCCAGCACCATACCTGTAATAGGGTCACGCCAGCTGATAAACTGCCATAACTAAGGTACACTACCTCATGAAGGCTCATGTAAAGATGGGCCAGCATCGCTGACCCCCATGAAAATCTCTGCCCCTGCGTCACCATCTGCTCCAAAACCAGCCCCCATCCCACTGAAAATCCCTTTGACCTGCGATCAGGACAAAGGAATCCCCCAATAAAAACCTGCCAATACAGATGGCAGCGGTGCATAATCCAGATCCAAAAACTCCTGCCAGGGGATCTCATATCCACAGACAGTCTCATCATGAAATATGTGGCACAGTGCCTCTATGCCGCCCTCCTCTGACTGCTCGTAGGGTAGCAGTGCCCCTACCATAGGAATGCGCAAAATCTGGTAGCAATCCTCCGGTGTCACTGTCATCTCTCTAGTGGCAAAATGAAAGGTGTTCGTGTCGCTATGCCACCTCTCTGCCAACGCTGTCCAAAGTCCTTGGTTCAGAGTGAACCGAGGCATATCTAGAAGAGAGGACAATCCACATCTCTCTATAATGTCCAAGTCTGCCTGTGACAATCTCGGTATCAATGTCCATGGTCTTGGGAATCTCTCCCTCGACTGCACAATACCCAATCGCTCCTGTCGACAAACACAAACATATCCAGTATCAGTTTCCACATCAACACAAAGATATCAAAATCAAACTTACATCAACAACATGAAACAATTTGCTCATCTACAAACAAAGTTCAAAATCATATCATTTCATATCAACTTGTAACACAACTCATGTTTTCAAAAACCATATCAAAACTTGTAAAACAACTCAAGTTTCCCACCCATATCAAAACTTGTAAAACAACTCAAGTTTCCAACCCATATCGGCTTGTAAAACAACTCAGGCTTTCCCATACATTGAACTTAAAACAGACCATGCAAAAACATCATATTCTGATCACAACAAATAGATTGATATCTATATATAACTTGAAAAATTGCACATCAAAACAAGTTATACAAATACTCATCTTGGATAAATTCATCAAAAACACGACAGGCACACAAAACACATTTTCAACTCGGCCAAAACTGCAAAATTTTTCTGATGCGCTAAAACAGATCTTCAATGTGCTAAAACACCCCCACGCGCTAGGTTGTTTCTCCTACGCGCTAATCTATCTATCCTATGCGCTAGACTCTGTCTATGCGCTACACTTTTCCTCCACTGCACTACCTAACCTGTCATATGCGCTAGACTCTGTCTACGCGCTAATATATCTCTCCTAGACGCTACCTGTTTAGCCCTATGCGCTAGGTTATCCCTATGCGCTAAATCCCCTTCCCTAAGCGCTACCATTTTAGCCCTATGTGCTAGGTTATCCCTACGCACTAAATCCCCTTCCCTAAGCGCTACCATTTTAGCCCTATGCGCTAGGTTATCCCTACGTGCTAAATCTCCTTCCCTATGTGAACCCCGGCGGCTCCTATGTGCTAGGTTAGTCCTGCGCGCTAACCTGTGGATGCGACGCGCTATCCACCACTTTACATGCATTGTTCTACATGCACGCGCTAACCTAAAAATCCTATGCGCTAACATTTTCAGACGTGACCCCTAAATTTTAAGTTGATGCGCTACTCTACACTGCGTATGTGCTATAACAGACCCTAAACGCGCTAAAACGAAATATCCGAACTTTGAAAATTAAAAAATGCCTAAAAATGACAAAACAAAAAGTCAAAAAGAGGTAAAAAATGTTGACTTACTGGTGGTCCACGCGCTACGGGCCTCCGGTACCTCCGAACGCGCTCGAAACAGTGTCTGTGATAAGGAAACGACATTTTCTCTCCAAAGTAAATTCTCTTTCTTCACAAGTCAACAAAGCACAAATGAACCTAATTTGAGCCATTTTCCCCTTTTATAAAGGAAAAATGAAATTAGGGTTAGCAAACTGGACCTGTCATATGGTCGCGGTCTCCCCTATCCCAAAACAGATATAACTTATCGGGAGATGAATCAATTTACACACTTTTTACATACACGAAATCCTACACATCATACGAACTTCATCAAAATAAATAAAAAAATTTCAAAATTGATTCATCTCCCGAGGGGGCATCACACATCAAATATCAAATCTGGGGCATCACACATCGAATCTGGGGCACGACTTGCAAATCAAAAGAATGACACAAAAATTGCATTTGATCATAAAATCACAAAAACACATCATTTTCTTTGAAATAACATGTGCACACACGTCACTTCAAAGAGGGGCAAAATGTAGACGTATAAAAATGACCACATTCCTAAATGAATATTTTATGTTCATTTCTCTATTTGATTAAATCCAATTTAATTAAATTATCCACATTCCTCTATTTAATTAAATAAATTACTCAATTTATTTAAATTAAATTCACTATACCATTTAATGAATAAATCATTTTATTCAATTAAATCCCCCCTATCCACTTTTAATTAAATTCAAATTTAATTAAATAAGTTATCCCAAATTGAATAAATCTAATTTATTTAATTTCTCTAAATTGCAACCAAATTGAATGAAAATCATTTAATTCAATTAAATCCTATTATCCCTCCATCCACTTGCAAAATCCCAAACCCCTTTCTAATCCCTTCTAGAATCTTCTAATTGCTTCTAATTAACCTAACCCTCCTCTAAACTTTGTCACATCCCTAAGCAAAGGGAAGTCACTTCTCAAAAACCTTAAAGTCTTTGATAACCATTGAAGGTTTTCAACCTTCAACCACTAAAACCCTTAAAGTCTTTGAAAACCATTAAAGGCTTCCAACCTTCAACCACTTAATCCCTAAAGTCTCCAATAACCATTAATGGTTAATTCAAACCCTCCCACATGGTTAAAACATTTGTTTTGACTAAACCTCTATCCAACCCAAGGGTCTCATCAGGCCATTAATGCTTTGACCATGATTATCTCTTAATCATTTGCACAAAGGTTTATCCTTGGATTAACTCCTAATCCAGTGGGTAATCCTAACTTAGACTTGACCCTTAGCCTTTAGATAACCATGAGGTCTTCTCAAGCCTTTAATGCCTCCAACCTCTTCTCTCAACCCAATCCTATGTTGACACTTGTCACCATTTCATTGGTACAAATTGTGCACATGGATCCCCAACTTTCAAACCTGGCCCTTGATTAAACCTTTCAATCCTAACCATCCATTGCCCTGTTTATGCTATAAATAGAGCTCTCATTCCTCCATTCTTAACAATCATCTTTCAAATTTGAAGCATTACACTTATGCTCAAATTCTTTCAAGCTTTCATTTCATATATGCTCATCATTTAGCCTCTTTTAGATCATAAATTAGACTAATATGCATGCTTAGATTACTTTCTTTATCATTTTAGTTCAATCATAGACTAAATATAGTATGCTAGGATAGTATTCATACTAATCTTGTCATCTTATCATTTAGTTTATTGCATTTCTAAGATCATACATAGCTTAATCTCCATTTCATACTAAAATCAATCAAAAGCATCTCTCGTTCTCATATTTGCCATCCCTAAACCATTTTGCTCAGTGATCTGAGAGAAAAAACATTGGTTTGAGGGACATTGTGAGATAGAGAACCATGGGACCCTCCTTGGGAAGCTGAGTAACACTACGTTACTCCATAGCTTGCATCAAGAAGTCTTGTGTGTGTGTGTGGATTAGTATTCTAATAAATTTTCACATATTAAGTTTTATTCGCCCACTTTTCCCGCATACAAGGAGTTGATGCTAATTTACACACTTTAGGATGTTTTCTAAAGGTGTGCAGGAAACAAAAATAGGGAACAAGAATTGAAGATAAAATGCTCTAACCGAGACTGAGTTTATACTGAACAACAAAGGAATTACTTCACACAGGAAGAAATTATGTATTAGTTTTCTTTTGGCATTGTTGTCAAAGGGGGAGAAGACTAATGTATGAGGGAGAAGACTAATGATAGGGGGAGAACATTTCAGCAATCTGAGCAATCACAATCACAATAGTCTAAATTTGAATCTTTTAGGTCAAATCAATTGGTTTTGCCATCAATGCCAAAAGGGGAGATTGTTGGTATTTCAATTAGGATATTGAGAAGGTTGTTGATAATTATGGATATAATTGATTAAGGATGTTTACTATCTTCACAATATTATTTTGTCATTGATGTCAAGATATTGATTTTCTGATTTAGTATGATGTTGCCATATCTTAGGAAGTATGTTTTGAAGAGAATTAAGATGTCAGTAAAACACACAAAAAGAATGTGATGAATAAGGGGAGGAATAAGTTCTTCAATTGGCAACTATTACTGAGTTATACAATGATGAGATCATGTTGTTTAGATTGTTCTAATATCCTAAATATGCTATTGTTTGTAAGGTTAATACTATACTATGTTACCGAGCAAGAAACCTAGTCGGTAAACCCTAAGGTTATTGCTATCGGTTAATGAAGGTGAAATGTCTACCGAGTGAAGTTTAGTATTTACCGACTTGCAACCGAGTAATAACAAAATGCATTGGATGAATACATGCATTATTTAATGATGGAAGCTGATGAGCTGGTTATGATTAAATGATTGATACAATGTGTATGAAGTTTGTTAAGGATCTATGGCAATGGAAGATCGGCAAGAAGATCTATAGCTCAGATTGAACTGCAATACCCTAGCACAAGTTCCAAGAAATGTATGCAAGTTCCAAGGTAAGGTAAAATGTTTGCAGATCGAATGATACATTGAACCTGGTCAAGATTGAAGATTTGATGGCTATGATTGATCATGGGAAATGTGATCAAAGAGATTAAACAGTTAGCAAATTGTTTATAAATAAAGAATTGTTGATAAACAATGTATGCGGGCAAGTGTAAGCACAGGGATGCTACATAGTGATTACCGAGCACAGAAGCTTGAAAACCTATTTGAATAACAGAGTAAGGAGCCTAGCAGAGGGACAAGATAAGTCCTATGACTAGATTGTATTGAGAAAATAAGAATCTGCTTTAGCATTTTAGATGCAAAGTTGCAGACATACTTATTACTTTTATTTATTTGTAAGTGACAGAAAATCTCTTAATCGAGTGGACTTAACAATCTTAATTGTAGATCCTCTAGCGAGGTGACATTCTGATTGAGTGTTTGAAACCCTTTACCAAGGTCACCTCTAACAAGGTGAAGATCCTAATAGATTTGAGGGAAATCCCTTAACTGGGTCACATCTAGCAATGTGTTTGTAATCTTTAACAGGATTTGCTTTTAGCCGAGCATACTCTAGAAGAGTATATTTCTTAGTGGGTCCGAAATCACACAGTGGTTTTTCCCTATTTGGGTTTCTATGTTAAATCTGGTGTTATGAGTGTTGTTATGATTATGTGTTCTTAAGTTTGCATGTTTTACAATTTTGGTTACATATATCTATTAAAGCTACCGAGGTTGAATCTGTTGAATATATTGAAGATTAAGTTTGTATGATTCACCCCCCTCTCTCATCTTATTAACAATTGGCATCAAAACTAACAAAAATATGCAATAAAAACAAGTGGTGAAAACCTGGTAAACAGGCACTATCTAAAAAGTGAGTTCCTCTATCTATGAGATCGCTTTGCACAACTATCCACTCCATTATATTGCATCTATCACTTCCATCATCTTAGCTTATCCATTACATCTTTCACATCCATTTCTTTGAACCATTTAACAAAAAATATGCAGCTTACCAACAATTATCAATCTTTGACATACTTGTTGTAGTCATTGTCTTAGATTTTATCAGAATTGATCAATCTGCATTTGTATCTCACCATGGTTTGGATCTTGATTAGTTCATATATCCATAATAAATTTGTGTTTCTGCTAGAGGTAAAATCCTAATTCCTTTTGCTAAGGTGAACTTTTGAATCTTTGAAAATCTCAAAACATTTAGAAAACATAGAAAAACCAAAAACACCTAGGGTTTTGAAATAGATAACGAGCAACAAAGCAATGAAGATCAAGGCATTTCATCAACAACTGAATTGTGAAACTCAAAAAATGAAGAATCAACCAACAAGTAATAAAGGATTATCAAAGATCATTCATTTAAATGATTATATCAGTTAATGACCATAAGAACTTATGAATGACATACAAGATTCAATATTTATATCTTGATTTTATTGATAATCATGTACTCTATGTGACTCAAGGATGTCAATGACTAGAGAGGCTATGATGGGGCTGATTATTTTCTTTGATTGTTGTCTGTGGTTTATCTCTTACTATGGTATGTACTTGTCTTAGGATATGATTGAAAAAAGATCAAGGAGGACGTTCCAAGTCATTCATGAAAGGAGATAATCCTTGTCTATTCTGCAAGCAATACTCAGGTCAACTTGACTCATTATATCAGGTTGCTTGTATGAACTTGCTATATCAAAATCCATGTAAGAAATACTTAGGTCAACTTGACTCATTATATCAAGTTGCTTGCATTAACTTGCTATATCAAAATCCATGTAAGAAATACTTAGGTCATCTTGGATCGTCATGTCATGTTGCTTGTATTTTCTTACAATATTTTAAAGCTCAATGATGAAATCAAGAACTATTACAAGACAAGTATATGAAGAGTGGCAATATCATTTTTAGTTAGATCATTTTAGATTATCTCATTATTCATCTGCATTATAAGCACTCAATGTCAGTTGCATTATAAGCATTACATTTCATTCACAGATCAATAGTCATGAATAAAGATTGAGTATACTTGGACAAACAAAAACAATTTGCATTTGATCATTATAGGTGCATTCATTTTAATCATCATCCATTTCATTTAGTTTCATGTTAATCATTGTATTAGTTTGCATTCAATTAACTGTGTTTCATTAATCATGTAGTGTACCATCATTATTATTCACATTATCATTTCATTAAAGATCATTTAGTTGCATCTTTGTGTTGGTATTTTGGTATGGTTTGTCATTGATGTCAACACCTACTAAACACTTATCAACTCTGGCACTTTGAAGAATCAGCAACATTCACCGACAAGCAAGTGACTCATGCACAGTCACCAGTATTGAGTACACCAGCAAGATATAATGATCACCGACACTTGGAATGATATAGAAAACACTTGGTTATGTCGAAGACATTGTGTGGACACTTTGTTGTGGAGTTTTCTTTATTGGTACATTAGCATTTGCATATTTGTTGTTACCATCAAATAGGTGTTGGTTACACTGACAGGTTTATCTTTTCCAGATCAACATGACATGCTATGGAGATGATTAATTATTGTTGTAAATGCATTAAGACAACATGTTGAATCGATTATTGCATCAAATATTGTATTGTTTGTGAAAAAAAATTATTGTAATATCTTGTAGAGCCTACCTACTAAAATTGGTCTTAGGTTATGGTATAAATGTAAGATCTTATTTGTAAGATCAAATGTAGAATGCTAAAAAGGATTGTGTGAAGGTATATGCGAGAAAAAATAGTGCTATACATGTAGACATCATTTGAAGATTGAAGGAGGGTATTTGTGAAGACAATCAGAACTACACCGGTACTGAATCTAACATATGAAGATGCCATTTTGTGCAATACATGCTTATTGGATTTATCCATCCAACTGTAGTCAGTGTGACTCCCATTTTGTGATTGAGCAGTGAGCTCTAGGCACTTGGCCTTTCTGCATGTGCAGACCCCATTTATATACACTTACTATCTGCAGTAGTATCATCTGATTGTGGGTAAGGTTTCCCACTATGGTTTTTCCCCTTACAGGGTTTCCACGTACAAAGATTGGTGTTATGTGTTGTGGATGACTTTATCTTTATGTCTAATGCACTAATCCTTACCGGTATAACAATTAACTATTAAAACTGTCTACCGGCATGTTAAACTAGTTTACCAATATTAAGCATTGGTTGGTTAAGTTATTTTTTGGTTTGAATTTATTTGACAACTAATTCACCCCCCCCCCCTCTCAGTTGTCTTTGGGACCTAAAAATTGGTATCAAAGCATAGTCCTCTTTTGTAAAAGTTTAATTGCTTGAGGAGATCCAATGTCTACTAACTATTTTAGAAAGGACAGTCCTAAACTTGATGGAACCAACTATGGCATATGGAAGATCAGAATGGAGACACATCTAAATTGCATTGGAAAGGACATCTGGGATGTTACAAAGAATGGTTATATTACTCTTACTCAGAGTCAGCCCACTCCACCCAACTTGACTAAAGTGAGGAAAATGATTGCAAAGCAAGAGAAACACTTTTGAGCACATTATCAGATCAACAAATCATGGGACTATCAGATAGGTCTACTACTAAAGCTACTTGGGATCATTTGGAAACACTAAATGAAGGAGATTCCACAGTCAACATTGCAAAACTTGAAAGCTTCTGGGTTAGGTATGAACATCTGAAAATGGAAGAAGATGAAATGATTTCTACTTTTATGGAAAGAGTAAATGAGATTGTTTTGGGTATTAAATGTTGTGGAGGAACCTTAAGTGAGGATGAAATTGTTTCAAAAGTTTTAAGAGGATTGCCACTGGCATATAAAATGAAAGTCACTACTATAAATGAGTTAAGAACAATGCCTAATACATCAGTAACTAGGGATACATTAATTGGGAAACTTTCAGCTTTTGAAATTGAAGAATTTGGTCTTGTTGCTACTATAAAGATAGATTTGGCCTTTAAAGCTTCAACATCATCTGCTCCATCATTTGATAAATCTGATTGGAAAGCCTTTTATGCAAGAGAACTTGAAGAAAGAAGAGAAGAAAATGAAGAACTTGAAGAACTTGAAGCACTATTTGCAAGCAAAATGCCTAAAGGTCTAGTTGGAAGTAAGTATGAAGGTAAAGTACCCTTTAAATGTTTTAGCTGCAATAAGATTGGTCATATGGCTTCAAGATGCCCTAATAGACATGCTAGACTAAGAGAAGAAGCTAGAAGAACATACAAGCCTAACCCTGAATATGAGATATACAGATTTAAGAAGAATAAAGACAAATCTTGTTACATTGCTGATGAAGGTGTGACTAGTGATTCTAATGAGGATCCGACAGACATTGGATGGGTTTTTGTTTCTATAATAGAAGATCAACTAGCACCTACTACTCAACCGGTAGTACTGGCCTTGGCAGCTAAAATTGAAGTAAAGGATGAATGGATCATTGATTTTGGATGCTCACATCATATGATAGGAGACAAAGGTAAATTATTGAACTTTCAAGAATATAATGGAGGCTTAGTGAGATTTGGAGATGACAAAGCTTGTTTAATCAAAGGTAAGGGTACAATATCTCTTGATGGTAAGCATAAAATTGACAGTGTTTACTATGTTGAAGGATTAAAGCATAATCTTTTGAGTGTTGGTCAATTAGTTGAGAAACGATTTCAGTTACAATTCAAACATGGAAAATGCAAAATCATGAATAGAACTGGTTTGAAAATTGCAATCGGTAATCATACTAGAGGTAATATCATTCATTTAAATAACTATGAAAAGACATGCTTAATTGCACATATAGATGAAAGCTGGCTATGGCATAAGAGACTCTATCATGTAAACTTTGATTGCATGGTACAAATCAGTACTACTAAGGCAGTTAGAGATTTACCTAAAATTGTCAAACCTCACAATACAGTATGTAAGGAATGTCAATTTGGAAAACAAGTTAGAGCTAGTTTCAAAAGTATTCTAGAAAAATCCAATAATTCTCTTGATTTAATTCACACTAATTTATGTGGTCCATCTAGAACTAAAAGCTTACAAGGTGAAAGATATTTCATGCTAATCATTGATGACTATTCTAGAATGTGTTGGGTTACTTTTCTCAAAGAAAAATCAGAAGCAGTTGGAAAGTTCAAACTATTCAAAGCAATGGTTGAAAATGAAACCGGTAAAAAAATCAAATGTTTAAGATCAGATCAAGGAGGAGAATTTACATCTAAGGAGTTTAATACATTCTGTGAAGTAAATGGAATCAAAAGACAACTATCAACACCTCTGACACCACAGCAGAATGGAGTTGTTGAAAGGAAAAAAAAAACTATCTTGGATGCAGCAAGAAGTATTTTATCAGAAGAAAACCTACCACATGTATATTGCAAAGAGGCAGTCAGTACAGTGGTCTATACATTCAACAAAGTTCACATCAAAGGTGAAACCGGTAAGACCCCTCATGAACTATGGTTTTGTATTACTCCTACTCTTAAATATTTCAGAATATTTGGAAGCAAATGTTACATTAGAAGGGATGAGTATATTTGGAAATTTGATCCTATAAGTGATGAAGGACTATTTCTTGGTTATTCATCTAAGAGAAAGGCATATAGATGTTTTAACAAAAGATTGCAGAAAATTGTTGAAAGTACAAATGTAAAGATTGATGAACAATCCAGAGGAACTTCAAGGTATATAGACTCTGAACCGACAACATAAATTTTGACAAATGAACCTACACTGAATGAACTTCAAGGTACAGGATGAAGATCCAATTACCTTGGTATCATCTAAGGATTCCACAGTAACTGAAGAAAAATAGCAAACAAAGACACCCCGGTATGTAAGATTGAATCATTCTGAAGATCAAATAATTGGAAACAAGTTTAAAGGAGTTATGACAAGAGAAAGATTGGAAAATGAAGAGGTATGTCTTATTTCTCAAATTGAACCATCATCTGTTAATGAGGCATGTGAAGATAAATTTTGGATTAAAGCTATGGAAGAAGAATTAGAACAAATTGAGAAAAACAAGACTTGGACATTAGTTCCTCGACCTAAAGATAAAATTGTAATTGGAACCAAATGGGTATTTAGAAACAAACTTAATGAAGATGGTAAGGTTGTTAGAAATAAAGCAAGACTAGTGTGTAAGGGATATTCTCAGAAAGAAGGAATTGATTACAATGAAACCTTTGCACCGGTAGCTAGAATTGAGGCAGTTAGATTATTTTTGGCTTTTGCAGCACATAAGAACTACAAACTATATCAAATGGATATTAAATGTGCATTTTTAAATGGAGATCTTGAAGAAGAAGTATACATTAAACAACCTGATGGATTTTCTTTGACAGATGACAAAGATATGGTTTGCAAGTTAAGAAAAGTTTTGTATGGATTAAAACAAGCTCCAAGAGCTTGGTATGCAAGATTGGATAAGTATCTTTTGAAAATTAGTTTTTCTAAAGGTAATGCAGACATCAATTTATACTATAAAGTGACTAATGATGACATCCTAATTATAGAAGTATTCGTTGATGATATAATCTTTGGAGGAGAAGATGGATTATGTAAAGAATTTTCTATTAAAATGCAGCAAGAATTTGAAATGTCTATGATTGGAGAAATAATTTTTTTTTAGGATTGCAGATTTCACAGACTGATAAAGGTATATTCTTGAGTCAATCCAAGTACTTAAAAGAGTTACTAAAGAAATTTGGGATGGAGAACTCTAAACCGGTAAGCACACCTATGACTACAAATGACAAATTATCACTAAGGGATGAATCTACACATGTTAATCCAACTAGATACAAATCTATAAAAGGAGGTTTACTGTATTTGACACAAACCAGAACTGATATTATGAATGCAATATGTATTATTTCAAGATTTCAAAGTAATCCTAGAGAAAATCATGAATCCACAGTAAAAAGGATTTTTCGGTACTTACAAGGCACTATAAATCTTGGATTATGGTATCCTAGAAATGAAAACTTTGAATTATGTGTATACACAGATACAAATTGGGTAGAAGATGTGGATGATAGAAAAAGCACCACTGGTGAAGCATTCTTTCTTGGAAACAAACTAGTTTCTTGGTTGAGTAAGAAACAAAGTTGTACATCTTTATCAACAACAGAATTAGAATATGTTGCAGCAGCAACTAACTGTACAAAGGTACTATGACTTAAGTAAATGTTGAATGACATAAAGGTAAAATGCAAGGAACCTATTACTATCTATTGTGATAATAATGCAGCATTTGATATATCTAAAAATCCGGTATTACATTCTAAAACCAAACATTTTTCTGTCAAATTGAATTTTCTAAGGGAAAATGTTGAAGCAAGGGAAATAAAACTGGTTTATGTAAATACAAAAGAGCAGATTGCAGATATCTTTACTAAACCTCTACCTAAGGAGACTTTTGAATATCTCAGAGATCAGCTTGGGGTCATACCCCCATTGGTAGAGACTTAGGAAGTTGATTATTATCATCAACTGGTTGAATTAATAGAGAAATCTTTTATTCCGGCTTTGATGGGAAGCTACTTCTCAAGGGGAGTAGTCAGTATACTAAAGTGATTGGTATTTTGTATATGAGCTTGGCTTGGTAAGATGTTTTGTTGTAACTTTGGCATTTGATGTCAAAGGGGGAGAGATTGGTATGGAAAAACACAAGGAAAACACATGTTGCTCCTAGGGGGGGAGATTGTTGTTTGGGAGATAATATTACTCTTTGTATATGTATTTTGATTTCTGGTTATGATCTCTTTTTGGAGATTCTTGGTTTTTGGTATTTGGCATTTCTGTTTTGACACTTTGATGGTTTTTCCATCTTGTGTTGCCATCAATGCCAAAGGGGGAGATTGTTGGTATTTTGGTATGGTTTTGTCATTGATGTCAACACCTACTAAACACTTATCAACTCTGGCACTTTGAAGAATCAACAACATTTACTGGCAAGCAAGTGACTCATGCACAGTCACCTGTATCTGGTACACCGGCAAGATATAATGATCACCGACACTTGGAATGATATGGAAAACACTTGGTTATGTCGAAGACATTGTGTGGACACTTTTTTTTGGAGTTTTGTTTATTGGTACATTAGCATTCACATATTTGCTGTTACTGGCAAATAGATCTAGGGTTACACCAACAGGTTTATCTTTTCCAGATCAGCATGACACGCTATGGAGATGATTAATTATTGTTATAAATGCATTAAGCCGACATGTTGAATCAGTTATTGCATCGGATATTGTATTGTTTGTAAAATGTTTTTGTTGTAATATCTTGTAGAGCCGACCTACTAAAATTGGTCTTAGGTTATGGTATAAATGTAAGATCTTATTTGTAAGATCAAATGTGGAATGCCAAAAAGGATTGTGTGAAGGTATATGCGAGAATAAGCAGAGCTATACACATAGACATCATTTGAAGATTGAAGGAGGGTTTTTGTGAAGACAATCAGAACTACACCGATACTGAATCCAGCATATGAAGATGCTATTTTGTGCAGTACATGCTTATTGGATTTAACCATCCAACTGTAGTCAGTGTGACTCCCATTTTGTGATTGAGCAATGAGCTCTAGGCACTTGACCTTTCTGCATGTGCAGACCCCATTTATGTACACTTACTATCTGCAGTAGTATCATCTGATTGTGGGTAAGGTTTCCCACTGTGGTTTTTCCCCTTATAGGGTTTCCACGTACAAATATTGGTGTTATGTGTTGTGGATGACTTTATCTTTATGTTTCATGCACTAATCCTTACCGGTATAACAATTAACTATTAAAACTGTCTACCAACATGTTAAACTGGTTTACTGGTATTAAGCATTGGTTGGTTAAGTTGCTTTTGGTTTGAATTTATTTGACAACTGAGTCACCCCCCTCGCACCCCCCCCCCCCACTCTCAGTTGCCTATGGGACCTAACACTTTGCACTTAAATTCATAATCATTATAAGCATTACAAATAAAAAGCTAAAAAACATTTGAATAACATATTGTATAATAATTAATTTGCATGTAGATCATTGCATTTGCATCATTTAAGTTAGTAATCAGTTTCATTTGCATCCACGATCATCAAAATGAAAAAAATCAAAAGCATTTTTCTTTGCATCATCATATAGAGTCAATGTCTGCATATCATCATAAACAACAAAATTTGTCCAAGTATAAAATGATATCACAAAAATAATCAATAATTTACAAAGTCCCATCAATACAAATTAAGTCAAGAATCATGATTACCTTTCGAGCCTGTGGGTCTAACACCTAGATCACCTGCAACACCTACACCAGCATCATCATCCAATGGAATCATTCTTCAATTTAATATCTTCATCATTCATTCAACTATCATCTATCAAGTCTTATACAGGATATATCTTTCCTGAAACCAGACGTTTGATCATCTATCATGTCTTATACAAGATGTATCTTTCCTAAAACCAGATGTTTTGATCATCTTTTATCTTATACGGGATGTGTCCTTCCTGAAACCAGACTTGATCTCAATCCAGTCAATCTTATCAATCCAATTCATCTGATCAATCTACAATCTATCCACTCATCTATCTTCCATATAACATTATTATTATATCAAGAGGTCATTCAGTCCTTTAATGCACAAATGATCTCTCGAGGGGGCATCATCATCAAATCAATATCCAAAAATCAGTATCTGGGGCACACAATCAAGATTTTTATCTTCATCAAGCACACTATCAAGACTTAATTTAATCTTTGAAACAATGTTGTCTTGACATCATTTCAAAGAGTGGCAAAATGTATACCCATAAAAAATGGCTATGAGCAATTAAATAAATATTTAATATTTATTCTTCTATTAAATATTTAATTTGAAAAGATTAATTTATTTAATTCATTTCATGTCTTTCTATTAATTTATTTAATTGAAATATTTTATTAATTAATTCATCTATCTTATTCCTCTAATTAATTAAATATTTAATACTTAATTATTCTTCTAATCAGTTAATTAAATATCTAATATTTAGTTGTCTCCTTCAAAACTATTAAATATCTAATATTTAATGGTTATTCTCCTATCCTATAGTCTCAAATATTAAATGGTTTCCTAAATTATTTAATTTCATTTCCAACTCACCCTCCATCTCCACTTCATTTTCCCTTTACCAACTCATCCATCATGTGGCAAAGGAAATTAATATATTTATTCATTTATCTTCAACTTCCAAACTTAATGAAATATTGTCTACGTACACATATTTCATAACCTCAATCTATATTCTCTCCAACATCCCCTACATCTTCCATCCCTAGATTCCCTCAGTCAGTAACCCAGTCAAGATGAGATGAGTGTCACTTGTCTTCTCCTTCCCCCTTTCTCTCAACCTTCACCTTTGCTCACAACCTTCTAAATTTGCAGATCTGATCATGACCATTGATCTGAGCTATATCATATTATCCTCTCAAGGTTTATAAAATCAAGAGCTTCAGTTGAGAGAGAGAGTTAGTCTTCAAGTTGCTTTTCAAAGCTAATCATTTGTAAAACTTATGCATCCGTGAGTTTTAATCTTGAAGCAAAATAGAAATTAGCATTTTAACATAATAATTTTAGCATAGTCATGTAGTATTGCATATCATAGCATTTGTGAACTATCAGTTATCAGTCCATTCTTCATATGCCATCTTGGAAGATATCAGTGCTTGTTTGAGAGAACACCATCTGCAACCAGGAATAGTGGAGGTAAGACACAATGAGACATAAACCATGAAGGTAATATTAGTATTTTTATTTCATATGTGTTTCATGTAGTTTCATTGGTTAAGTTTGGATTTCCTGTAGCATTTCCATTGGTATTTTGTGAAACTAACTTGTTGCAGGTAGAATTCTGAGGATGAAATTCAATTCGACACACATTGGTCAAAAAATAGTGGATGGGAATGGGCAAGGTGTCTTGTTGATGTAGAAAAAGATGACGTAAAAGAAAATATTAAACAATCAATATTTATTGCATTATCATTAGATGAAGTTACAATAGTAGATAATACTTCTTGGATATGGATGCATGTGCATACCATAAAGAAACATGTCTACTAATCTAATTTAATTTGTGTTGTTAAAATGAAAGAGAATTCCACAACACAAAATATATTTGAGTTAGTTAAGAAATCATTAAAACATTTTGGCAGTATACATGACATATCAATTACCAAAAAGTTGGTGTTTGTAGGAGCTGATGGAATTGTAGTGTTTCAAAGTCATAGGAATGGTATTTGTGCCAAGATACAAACTTTTATTTCATCATACATGGTTGGAATTCACTGCATGGCCCATAGTCTAAATTTAGTTTTTATAATTGTGAGTAAATTTGATTCAATAGCTAGAGTTCAAAATGTGGTTTGCGAGCTATACTCATTCTTCTATCAAAGTCCCAAACAATTTGTAGAATATCAAAAATTTGTCAAGGGAATAACTAATAGAAATAAGCCCCTTAAGGATTTGATACCAGATGGATGTCCTTGTGAGAACTAACAGAAATAATTTTCTTTGAATATAAATCCCTTATTGGATTAATCTATGAACAACAAGGGATAGTAGACAAAGCTTCTAAGAATTTACATAGGTTCAGTGATGTAGAGATACTCTTAACATTGCCTAGTATTCTCCCCCTTTTCAATAGAATGAGTAAGCTTGTTAAAGTAGCTCAAGAAAGAATTCTATATATTGAAGAATATACTAGTCTATGTAGAAGTTTATAATGACCCTTAATAATATGTATATATTACAAGAGTCTTTTATAAAGGAAGAATTTTCTAGCTTGCATCAAATGAAAGATATAGAAAATCGAGATAAATTTTTTAAGTTTAACACTAGAAGAGACTTATGTATACATGTACGTGTATATGAAATACCAATGCACCAATCTGTCATGTTTCCTAGTAGTTGCAGGTGCTCAAGTAGAATGAGAGATGTGTTGGAATTCTACACTCTTATGAGATTAGTTGATGTTGTCATTAATGGCAACCATCTGGCAAACAACTGAAAAGTCATTGGCAATTGGTTTCTACATGCCCGACATCACAAACTTCATACACCGGTAGACATCGACACCGGCAGGAACTTCACCGGCATTCAGATTACATCAACAACAAAGCATATCGGCAATCCAGCCGACATGGGATAAAGTTTTATTTATATGAATTGTTTCATAATGTAATCATCTTTTGTGAGTCGACATGGTCTATTGTACAAGACTCATATATGTATGAGATCTTAAAGGTCATTTTATTTGTGTAATGAGAGAAAGATATAATGTGTGATAAGGCAATTTTGTATAAGGTGATATAGTTGATAGCAAAGGTTTTGGTTATCGACTGAGCTTAAAATGGTACTAAACCTAGAATTAGAGATGTTGTTGTGAGAAGTAAATTGTATTGGATTTGATAATCCATTTCATAATCATTGTGTGAGGCCCTACCCCGATCCATCCCATCTCTTCAACTATTTTCATTTTGGAACTATTTTAGATGCTAGTTTTGACACACTATGTATAGAGAACTTTACATGGTCCCATGATTTTGGTAACATTGATATATATGGATGCTTCATTTCTATGCCTTGTGGATTATAGAATATTATATGATTCTAGATTAGGGTAATATTGTGATGATGCAGGTTATTATCTGAATTTCAGGATTTGTTATAATGTTAGAAAAATGTTTGCATATCTTGTAGATGGACCAAATTTTAGGATTATGATGAAATTGCTTTGATTTGTGACAAATCGTATTTTATAATGACAAGTCTTTGTAGAATGAATGTATTGTATTCTGATTATGTGTTATATATTATATGAGGCTATTTGGGAAGTACTAATGTTTAAATTGAGATGTGCAGGAAATTATCCATGTGACCATGGAAATATTATGGAGAATCAAGCCTAGGCCAATGTGCGTTAGTAAAACCAGGGGTTGTCTATTTGGAGAGACAACACCCCGTATGTACTGTATTTTATTCGTAAATGTAAAATGTTGCATGAGTGTAATTTGTATTTATTAGATTGTTTTAATTGTTTAAGGGACAATTGCCATGTGTATATTGTGATGTGGAATTATTTTGTAGTGTCACTTGACACCTATGTAGTATGTTGTGTTGGCAATTTGTCATGTCACCTTTTTTGAGAGTTTTATTTTTTGTTAATTGTTATATCTCCTAATTATCCTTAAAGGAACCAAGAAATCTAGGTTAGTGAGCCACAAGGAAGGTCAACTTAGAGTTGACCCGTAGGTTAACTTCAGGTGGACTTTCTGAAGGTCAAATCAACTCCTAGAGTCAATTTTAGAGCTTTTCTATTAGGCCTCATGGGGTACCTATGGGTAAAGGCCAAAATTGGCCATGTGTCTTTCCCTTAGGACTTGTTTAACCACCCAAAAAAGTGGTTTTCCCAAGATGGACGAATTCCATCTATAGGAGTGCCCTCCTTGGTAGGAGAACCTTCTTGGAGATAGTAATCCCTCTTCCCCATTCCATTTCCCTTCTCTAGACACCTAGGTTAGGGAGTGTGTAAGACCTAGGGAAGACCAACCCAATGGGGAATCCCTCACTCTATCCAAGAGGTTGGAAGGAGTGAGAGAGGCCTTCTTAGGCTAAGAATGGAAGCTTAGTGAGCTAATCATCCACTCTCCATCCTTGGAGATTTTTGGAAAAACTTTGGAGGAAAAAAAAAATCAGTTTTAGGAATAGTGAAATTTGGGGGCCAAGGGATTGTAGAAAGTTTGTGTGGATTTGGGCAGCTCATCTCCAACTAAGTCTAACATACCTATTGGCAGATTAAGGTTGGTTGTATTCTCTTTGTTTATGTTGTTTAAGTTGTTCCTTCTTTGAAAGAAATGCTTGTGAAAAAAGTGGTGTATATGTAGATTGTTGTAGAAAAAAAAAGAGAAATGTAAGTTTCATTTTTATGTTTTTTGTTTGTTTGTGTGTTCTTGCTTTGGGAGTGTCCAAGATCTCCTACTCTTGGGGGAGTAGGATGATCTTGGGGTGGAAGAAGCATGACAACCTTGGGTGAGAGGCTCTCCTTAAGGAGAGTGATCTCAAGGGTGTCCCTTGTGACCCTTGCTGCATAGCCTTGTGTATGCATTTGGGGGTCATAAGGGGAGAGAATATGGCTTTGAGCCTTTGGGGGGCATAAGCTGTGTGGGATGAATCTGTTGTGTATTTTGTGTTGCCATGAGGTCGCTTGAGTTGTATTTTCACTGCAGTCTCCCCAATGGTACTTGGTCCACTTCCACCCGTAGATTGATCATCACAAAATGTGGTGAAAGTGTAGCTTGGGATGGGAAGGTGTATGTATGAGTATTTGCCCTATTGTTGTGTTGTATTGCTTGGTTGTAACCCCGTCTAGGTCTTGATTCTCCTAGCTCGGGGGTGGCTTCTGGTAAGCCTAGGCTGGGAGGTGAGCATCCCATGGTCACAGTCCTAAATCTTACATGCAGGTGGCTTGGGAAAAAGATTAAGAGTTGCAGTTTGTTTGGTTGCAGATGTTTCAGACTCAGATTTTTATTTAAATACAGAAAAGCAAAGAAAGGAAATGTAACTTTATGATTGTAGCAAAAAAAAATAAAAAATGTATATGTAAATATAGGGTTTAAGTTGATTCTTCTTTTCTGTTTAAATAAATGTATTCTTTATTCTCTGTGTAAAGATTAAGAAAAGGGAAGACTGGTTAGATTATTCACCCATTTTTAAATATGGGCTATTGTAACTTATTATTCTGGAAAGTAATGTAATTTTTATTTAATTTTTTTTGATGTCTATGATGTTGCTGTAGACTACATCTAAATCCGGTCCGTTAACTTGTTTAGTTACTGCAAAATTAAAGAAAAGGAAAAAAAAAATGCATTAGGTTTCATGATTTACTTGCATAGTTCAAATTACTGTTATTTTATGACTGTAAAAAAAAAAAGAGAGAACTAGTATTTTTATTGCTGTAGAAAGTAGTATGTAAGACTGCTAAATAAGAAGATAAATAAGACCTATTCTTAATGCTGTTAGAAGACTAGACCAGAATGTTTAATGGTTAAAATCTCAAACCAATATAAGGGTTTTCAGCCCTATTATTTTAACATTTAACTTATATATATCTATAGGTATATAAGTATATATATTGAAAAATATATACCTATATACTTATAAATATATATATAAATTCCTAGATGTGCATACCCCTGCAACAACAAGAGAAGAGATATATTCTGAACTTGTGTATCCCTGTTACAAAATATATAGACGTATTGCATGCTGCTGTGTTAAATATATATATATATATATATATATATATATATATATATATATATATATATATATATATATATATATATATATATATATATATATTGCAGAATAAACTTCTTAATCCTATATATATATATATATATATATTTCTGCATCCGAAAACATACTCTATGGATGTCTGTAGAGAAAAAAAAATACATAAACATATATGTTATGTCTGATCATAGCAATGTTATATGTATATATAAATATATATATTCAAATATATATATATATATATATTACATATTCATATAAGATATTGTGCACCGTATATATATATTTGATATTACAAAAAAAACACATCATATAATATTTTACAACCATGAAATATATATTAAAATGTTTTTAAAAAAAAAAAAAAGAAATGGGGAAAATGCGGGCCACTGTGTGTAACACAGTGGATGGCCACGGCCGAGCCACTGTGCTACACACAGTGGGTGGCGCCGAAGGGCACCACACTATGCGTAACACAGTGGAGCGGTCGCGGCCGCCACTGTGCTACGCACAGTGAGTGGTGCCCGCCACTGTGTGTATACACAGTGGGTGGCGGCTATGTCGTCCGCCACTTTGTGTACACACAGTGGGCAGCGCTGCTGCCATTATGCGTATGCACAGTGGCGCCCAGTAACCCTCCCCACTTCCTCCGCCTCTTCCCACTTTGAAACCCTCTTCGTCGTCCCTCCGCCATACCTGCAATCTCCCTCACTCAAAAAAAAAACAAATAATAAAAAAAAAGGGGTTTAATAAACCCTAACCCATTTCGGGTTAGGGTATAAAATGGTAAGAAAATAAAACAAAGTGTAATATATAGAAATGCAACCCTAACCCCATTTCGGGTTAGGGTTAGCATTTTAAGAAATTTATATATATATATATGAGAAATTTAAATTGGAATTTTAAACTTTGATTTTAATATATATTTGGGGTTAATTTAATAATTGAATTAATATATGTTTCCATTCTTTAGAAAATTTAAATTTTAATATAGTTAATTCAAGGGGATTAATAATAAAGGATTAATATAGTTGGATAAACTATACGTTAAATCCATTGATATATTTAATTAATCAATAGACTTTCCCCCATATATTTGGACGTTAGGAAAATTTAAAAAGGAGGAATTTGTAGATTTTTTTTTGAACCTTAGGCCTTGAGACCGATTTTGGTCGGATCGAAATTAAATCATCAAAATTAAGGGGTTAGAAAAATTAGAATTGGCTTTAGTTTTTGTCGGTCTTAGTGGGCAAATGACCTTATAGAAATTCGAACCCTCATCGGTTGGATTTAAATAATAAATTTCACATGAGCATCAATTAATTATTGGTATTCTCATTATATGAATGGGAATGTTTAAACTCACGAAGATAACCAATTAACCTTTGTTTTTAATTAGCGACAACTTGAGTTAGGTAATTGAGCTAGCCAATAATCTGTGATACTAATTTAATCTTCACTAAACTAGTTGCTCGTTTGAGTTGGTTAATCAACCCAACCTTAGTAAACAATTTTATTCTCACCCTAGATAAGACAAAGCTCTAATAAAGTTAATATTATTATTAGGATATATCGTGAGTTCTTGATGTCAAAAAAAAAAAATTTTGTTCCGTTTTTGTGCCCTAAAGTTTGGGCATGACATTTTGGTATCAGAGCAAGGTTTCCGACACTAGGAACCTTTCTCCATTACGTTTCGCTTTAATTATCTAAATTAATCAAATATCCTCTTAAAAAGAAAATAAAAAAAAATATAAATATATGAAAATTAAATTATTTAATTAATTGTTTATTTATTTTATTTTTGTTTTCTCATTAGGATGCCTCCGACTACGCGACAAGCTCACAAGCACGGAAGGGGTCCTAAGTGTACACGTATGGCACACGAGGATGTTGCTAGGGAGGAACTGGTTCCAGAAGGGAACCCGGAAGCACCTCCCAAACCGCCGGTTGACCCTAACCGAGACATCTTGCTAGCTCTTCAGAACTTGATCGGGATCGTGCAGGATAGGCTTCCAGTAATGGACCGTCATGCAGACAATCAGAACTCAGGGAGTCATAGGTCAGTAGAGAGGGAACGGAGTAGGAGTCCGCCTCCTAATTCCATAGAGGGTGAGGCAGAGCATGAGTTGGAGTCCGTTCACCTGCCCGAACCACCTCCAGTAGCAGCACCTATGTACTTTGAGAGAGCACATCAGGAACCAGGAGACCTGATTAGAGAGGCTTTATGCCTCTAGCCACCATCTTTTGGAGGAACTACTGACGGAGTAGAGGCTGAGGCATGGCTTTTGAGCCTAGATCGGTGCTTCGCATTGCGATCTTATGAAAGCAATCTGAAGGCACGAGTTGCAGTCCACCTTTTGAGATCGACAGCCTCCACATGGTGGAAGCAAGAGGAATTCAAGTGCGGACTCACTGCAGGTACCATCACATGGGAAATCTTCACAGAGAGGTTCAGAGAGAGGTACTTGTCAGAGTACTTCAGGCAGCGTAGGATCAATGAGTTCCATGACCTCCAGCAGAAGGGTCTCTCAGTGACCCAGTACAAGAGTAAGTTTATTGAGCTCCTACCTTATGTAGATTACCTGAAGGACGAGAAGCTGCTCGTCAACCAATTTGTTAGGGGACTTAATGTTGGGATAGCAAGACCAGTGAGGATGGCCGCTCCAGGGAGCCTTCGAGTTGCTGTAGAGAAGGCCCTTATAGCCGAGGAGATTCAGATTAGGCCACAGGACACGAGGGATCGGTTCCAGAATCGAAACCCGGTTCCCCAGCCTTTCGGGTTTCAGAAACCCCATTGGAAAGGCAACCACAGAAATGTTTCAGGATCCCATAAACCCCCTCCTCCGTAGCAGTCATAGCAGAGTCAGAGACAAAGGCTGCCTCAGGGACAGCAAGGCTCCAGGCCTAAGCAGTGGCAGTCACAAGGTCCTAGGTGGGACCAGAGAGCACAGGGTACATACACACCCCCAACATGGGCTCAACAGTCCTCCAAGGGTGGGTACAGTGGTTCTAGCTGGACAGGTGGGCGTCCTTTTTCCAGGCCGCAGGGCGCACAGTTCCAGGCACGCGGTGCTTTCTTCACGTGTGGAGCCATGGGGCATGTGGCAAGAGAGTGTCAACAGGGACAGATGATAGGGAATCAGAGGATGGCAACATCAGAGCCTACAGTTGGGGATATGGGCAAGTCCCATAGAGTCTTCGTAGCAGTTGACAACCGCCAGGTAGAGCACCACGCCACAGTCATTGAGGCTGCAGGTAAGGTCAGAGGTAGTAGCATTTCTATATTATTTGACTCAAGAGCGACTAACTCCTTTATATCTCCATTGGTTGTGGAGTGTTGTGGGCTAGTGGCAGTAAGGCAAAGTGTCAGCTAGGAAGTGGAGTTAGCTTTAGGGGCTAGAGTGTCAGTGGATTCAGAAGTTAGGGGATGTCCGCTCTAGATTGGTAATACCACCACCTTAGTAGACCTTAGAGTTATGCCACTCGGATCTTATGGCGTCGTACCTGGCATGGATTGGCTTTACGCCCATAGAGCCAAGATGGATTGTCGCTTGAAAAAGGTCGAGTGTGAGGATGATCATGGTGCTCCCATAGTAATCACTGGGATTCAGAGACCTGTGTCTCTTCGTATGATATCCGCTATGCAGCTTAAGCGGAGCATGCGGAAGGGATGCCAGTTGTTTGCTATCACGATCAGTGACAGAGAGGAAGAAAATGAGAGGGAGCCTTCCATAGATGATCATCCCATCCTTGAGGCATTTGCAGATGTGTTTCCAGGGGAGCTACCTGGTATGCCGCCTAGCAGAGAGATTGACTTCCACATAGATTTGGTACCAGGAGCCAAGCCAGTTTTGAGAGCACCTTATAGGATGACCACTCATGAGCTTAATGAGCTCAAGATGCAGCTAGAGGAACTCTTAGAAAAGGGTCACATCCATCCTAGTGTCTCCCCTTGGGGCGCACCAGTCATCTTCGTGAAGAAGAAAGATGGATCCCTTCGGCTGTGCATGGATTACAAGCAACTGAATAAAGTAACCATCAAGAACCGCTATCCCTTGCCGAGGATCGATGACTTGTTTGATCAGCTTCAGGGTGCTAAAGTATTTTCCAAAATAGACCTAAAGTCAGGATATCATCAGTTGAGGATTGTGGAAAGTGATATCCACAAGACCGCGTTTCGCACCAGATATGGCCACTATGAGTTCACTATGGTCCCATTCGGTCTTACGAATGCTCCCGCTGTATTCATGAGTCTCATGAATGGGGTATTCCGCACCTTCTTCGACTGATTTGTGGTAGTGTTCCTTGATGACATATTGATCTATTCCTGAAATGAGCAGGAGCATGAGGAGCATTTGAGGCAGGTTTTGCAGTGTTTGAGGGACAACTAGTTGTTCGGCAGTTTGTCGAAGTGTGCTTTCTTTAGATCAGAGGTCAAGTACCTAGGGCATGTTATATCCGGTGATGGGATCTCAGTTGACCCATCAAAGATTAGAGCCATCATGGATTGGCCGGTGCCTACCAGTGTGACAGAGGTTAGGAGCTTCATGGGTTTGGCAGGGTACTACAGACACTTTGTTGAGGGATTTTCCAGAGTTGCACACCCCATCACATCCCTCCAGCGAAAAGGGAAGAAATTCGAGTGGATAGAGAAGTGTGAAAGGGCTTTTCAAGATCTAAAAAGGGCACTTACTAGTGCACCTATTCTTATTGTGCCAGACCCCACGGCCGACTTCATGGTATGCACAGATGCTTCCTTAGATGGATTGGGAGCAGTTCTTATGCAGGAGGGTAGGGTTATAGCATACGAGTCTAGGAAACTTAAGACTCATGAGATTAACTACCCTACGCATGACCTAGAGCTTGCAGTAGTTGTGCATGCACTTGTGAGGTGGAGACACTTCCTTTTAGGTCATCACTTCAAGCTTCATTCAAACCATCAGAGCTTGCAATACATCTTCAGCCAGCCTAACCTTAATGCACATCAGAGGAGATGGATGGAGTTCCTTTGTGAGTATGATTTTGATGTTCATTACATCAAAGGAAAGGAGAATGTGGTCGCAGATGCCCTAAGTAGGAGACGACATGAGGTTTACACCATATCCATGAGCACAGATTTGAGAGACCGTATTTTGCAGTGATTGCCAGAGGATGATTGGTATCTAGAGGTTTGTCAGAGGATCCGAACTCAGGAGGCCCTGGAAGGGAAGTTTGTGGACTACTCTTTGGTGTCCGATGGTTTATTATGCCATAAAGGGTGCATTTATGTACCCTCTCCTGGGGGTTTGAGAGATTTCATTATCATGGAGGCTCATAGAGCTCCTTATGCAGCGCATCCCGGGGTTAAGAAGATGCATGCTGACTTGAGGCAGTTATATCATTGGCCAGGAATGCGGTAGCTTATCGTTGAGTTAGTAGCCCGATGCCTTGAGTGTCAGAGAGTCAAGGTGGAGCACCGCCATCCAGGTGGGTTACTCCAGTCCCATGCTATACCAGAGTGGAAGTGGGATACTATATCCATGGACTTCATCATTGGTCTTCCTATGTCATCTCATCACCATGATGCTATCCTGGTGACAGTTGACAAATTGACCAAAGTAGCCCACTTCTCACCAGTCTGGACTACCTTCACAGCTCCAGCAGTGGCACAAGTGTTCTTGCGAGACATTGTCAGGCTTCATGGTGTTCCATGCAAGATTATTTCTGATAGAGATTCTCTCTTTACTTCTTCCTTTTGGAAGGCATTACAGGCAGCGTTGGGCACCAAGCTCAACTTCAACACAACCTATCATCCAGAGACAGATGGACAGACAGAGCGGGTTAACCAGGTGTTAGAGGATATGCTCCGCATGTACGTCATGGATCATCAGACCCGATGGGAGGAGTACCTACATTTAGTAGAATTTGCCTATAATAATGGGCATCACACTTCTTTGGGGATGCCACCTTTTTAGGCTTTGTATGGCAGACCATGCAGGACACCTTTGAGTTGGGACCGTATTGAGGATAGAGTGGCCATAGGCCCTGAGATGGTCCGTGATATGGAGCAGCAGGTAATCCTGATTAGATAGTGCCTTAGGGAGGCATAGGATAGGTAGAAGAAATATGCAGATGCAAAGAGGATAGACCGGAGTTACATGGTTCGGGACAGAGTTTTCCTGAGAGTGCGACCGCATAAGAGTCCGATCTGCTATGGGAAGGGTTCTAAGCTCGCACCTCGCTTTGTCGGACCTTTCGAGATCCTTGAGAGGATAGGACCAGTTGCTTATCACCTAGCTTTGCCACCTAGCCTGTCACGCATCCACGATGTATTTCATGTGTCAGTTTTGAGAAAATATATCTATGATGAGTCTCATATTTTAGATTGGGATGCCTTGCATGTGGAGTCGGACGGGCAGCTAGCCTTGGAGCCCATTCTCATTTTGGCTCACTGGACGTTGGCCCTTCGAGGTCGAGAGCTGGACCAGGTTAGGGTCTAGTGGGATTGCTATGATGAGGTCACAGCTTCATGGGAGGATGCAGCACATATGAGATCATAGTACCCTCATCTTTTTGATGAACTCCAGGAGGACGTTCATGCCTAGAGGGGGAGGGTGTGAGGCCCTACCATGATCCATCCTATCTCTTCAGCAATTCTCATTTTGGAACTATTTTAGATGCTAGTTTTGACACACTATGGATAGAGAACTTTACATGGTCCCATGATTTTGGTAACATTGATATATATGGATGCTTCATTTCTATGCCTTGTGGATTATAGAATATTATATGATTCTAGATTAGGGTAATATTGTGATGATGCAGGTTATTATCTGAATTTCAGGATTTGTTATAATGTTAGAAAAATGTTTCCATATCTTGTAGATGGACCAAATTTTGAGGATTATGAAGAAATTGCTTTGATTTGTGACAAATCGTATTTTATAATGACAAGTCTTTGCAGAATGAATGTATTGTATTCTGATTATGTGTTATATATTATATGAGGCTGTTTGGGAAGTACTAATGTTTAAATTGAGATGTGCAGGAAATTATCCATGTGACCATGGAAATATTATGGAGAATCAAGCCTAGGCCAATGTGCGTTAGTAAAACCAGGGGTTGTCTATTTGGAGAGACAACACCCCATATGTACTGTATTTTATTCGTAAATGTAAAATGTTGCATGAGTGTAATTTGTATTTATTAGATTGTTTTAATTGTTTAAGGGACAATTTCCATGTGTATATTGTGATGTGGAATTATTTTGTAGTGTCACTTGACACCTATGTAGTATGTTGTGTTGGCAATTTGTCATGTCACCTTTTTTGAGAGTTTTATTTTTTGTTAATTGTTATATCTCCTAATTATCCTTGAAGGAACCAAGAAATCTAGGTTAGTGAGCCACAAGGAAGGTCAACTCAGAGTTGACCCGTAAGTTAACTTCAAGTGGACTTTCTGAAGGTCAAATCAACTCCTAGAGTCAATTTTAGAGCTTTTCTATTAGGCCTCATGGGGTACCTATGGGTAAAGGCCAAAATTGGCCATGTGTCTTTCCCTTAGGACTTGTTTAACCACCCAAAAAAGTGGTTTTCCAAAGATGGACGAATTCCATCTATAGGAGTGCCCTCCTTGGTAGGAGAACCTTCTTGGAGATAGTAATCCCTCTTCCCCATTCCATTTCCCTTCTCTAGACACCTAGGTTAGGGAGTGTGTAAGACCTAGGGAAGACCAACCCAATGGGGGATCCCTCACTCTATCCAAGAGGTTGGAAGGAGTGAGAGAGGCCTTCTTAGGCTAAGAATGGAATCTTAATGAGCTAATCATCCACTCTCCATCCTTGGAGATTTTTGGAAAAACTTTGGAGGAAAAAAAAAAATAGTTTTAGGAATAGTGAAATTTGGGGGCCAAGGGATTGTAGAAAGTTTGTATGGATTTGGGCAGCTCATCTCCAACTAAGTCTAACATACCTATTGGTACATTAAGGTTGGTTGTATTCTCTTTGTTTATGTTGTTTAAGTTGTTCCTTCTTTGAAAGAAATGCTTTTGAAAAAAGTGGTGTATATGTAGATTGTTGTAGAAAAAAAAAAAGAAATGTAAGTTTCATTTTTATGTTTTTTGTTTGTTTGTGTGTTCTTGCTTTGGGAGTGTCCAAGATCTCCTACTCTTGGGGGAGTAGGATGATCTTGGGGTGGAAGAAGCATGACAACCTTGGGTGAGAGGCTCTCCATAAGGAGAGTGATCTCAAGGGTGTCCCTTGTGACCCTTGCTGCATAGCCTTGTGTATGCATTTGGGGGTCATAAGGGGAGAGAATATGGCTTTGAGCCTTTGGGGGGCATAAGCTGTGTGGGATGAATCTGTTGTGTATTTTGTGTTGCCATGAGGTGGCTTGAGTTGTATTTTGGCTGCAGTCTCCCCAATGGTACTTGGTCCACTTCCACCCGTAGATTGGTCATCACAAAATGTGGTGAAAGTGTAGCTTGGGATGGGAAGGTGTATGTATGAGTATTTGCCCTATTGTTGCATTGTATTGCTTGGTTGTAACCCCGTCTAGGTCTTGATTCTCCTAGCTCGGGGGCGGCTTCTGGTAAGCCTAGGCTGGGAGGTGAGCATCCCATGGTCACAGTCCTAAATCTTACATGCAGGTGGCTTGGGAAAAAGATTAAGAGTTGTAGTTTGTTTGGTTGCAGATGTTTCAGACTCAGATTTTTATTTAAATACAGAAAAGCAAAGAAAGGAAATGTAACTTTATGATTGTAGCAAAAAAAAAAGAAAATGTATATGTAAATATAGGGTTTAAGTTGATTCTTCTTTTCTATTTAAATAAATGTATTCTTTATTCTCTGTGTAAAGATTAAGAAAAGGGAAGACTGGTTAGATTATTCACCCATTTTTAAATATGGGCTATTGTAACTTATTATTCTGGAAAGCAATGTAATTTTTATTTAATTTTTTTTTATGTCTATGATGTTGCTGTAGACTACATCTAAATCTGGTCTGTTAACTTGTTTAGTTACTGCAAAATTAAAGAAAAGGAAAAAAAAAATGCATTAGGTTTCATGATTTACTTGCATAGTTCAAATTACTGTTATTTTATGACTGTAAAAAAAAGAAGAGAGAACTAGTATTTTTATTGCTGTAGAAAGTAGTATGTAAGGCTGCTAAATAAGAAGATAAATAAGACCTATTCTTAATGCTGTTAGAAGACTAGAACAGAATGTTTAATGGTTAAAATCTCAAACCAATATAAGGGTTTTCAGCCCTATTATTTTAACATTTAACTTATATATATCTATAGGTATATAAGTATATATATTGAAAAATATATACCTATATACTTATAAATATATATATAAATTCCTGGATGTGCATACCCCTGCAACAACAAGAGAAGAGATATATTCTGAACTTGTGTATCCCTGTTACAAAATATATAGACGTATTGCATGCTGCTGTGTTAAAAAAAATATATATATATATATATATTTCTACATCCGAAAACATACTCTATGGATGCCTATAGAGAAAAAAAAATACATAAACATATATGTTATGTCTGATCATAGCAATGTTATATGTATATATAAATATATATATTCAAATATATATATATATATATATTACATATTGATATAAGATATTGTGCACCGTATATATATATATATATAAATATATAAATATATATTTGATATTAAAAAAAAAACACATCATATAATATTTTACAACCACGAAATATATATTAAAATGTTTTAAAAAAAAAAAAAAAGAAATGGGGAAAACGTGGGCCACTGTGTGTAACACAGTGGACGGCCACGGCCGAGCCACTGTGCTACACACAGTGGGTGGCGCCGAAGGGCACCGCACTGTGCGTAACACAGTGGAGCAGTCGCGGCCGCCACTGTGTGTATACACAGTGGGCGGCGGCTATGCCGTCCGCCACTATGTGTACACACAGTGGGCAGCGCTGCCGCCACTGTGCGTATGCACAGTGGTGCCCGGTAACCCTCCCCACTTCCTCCACCTCTTCCCACTTTGAAACCCTCTTCGCCGTCCCTCCGCCGTACCTGCAATCTCCCTCACTCAAAAAAAAAACAAATAATAAAAAAAAAGGGGTTTAATAAACCCTAACCCATTTCGAGTTAGGGTATAAAATGGTAAGAAAATAAAACAAAGTGTAATATATAGAAATGCAACCCTAACCCCATTTTGGGTTAGGGTTAGCATTTTAAGAAATTTATATATGTATATATACATATATATATATATATATAAATAAATATATTTATATATATATATATATATGGGAAATTTAAATTAGAATTTTAAACTTTGATTTTAATATATATTTGGGGTTAATTTAATAATTGAATTAATATATGTTTTCATTCTTTAGAAAATTTAAATGTTAATATAGTTAATTCAAGGGGATTAATAATAAAGGATTAATATAGTTGGATAAACTATACGTTAAATCCATTGATATATTTAATTAATCAATAGACTTTCCCCCATATATTTGGACGTTAGGAAAATTTAAAAAGAAGGAATTTGTAGATTTTTTTTTGAACCTTAGGCCTTGAGACCGATTTTGGTCGGATCAAAATTAAATCATCAAAATTAAGGGGTTAGAAAAATTAGAATTGGCTTTAGCTTTTGTCAGTCTTAGTGGGCAAATGACCTTATAGAAATTCGAACCCTCATCGGTTGGATTTAAATAATAAATTTCGCATGAGCATCAATTAATTATTGGTATTCTCATTTTATGAATGGGAATGATTAAACTCACGAAGATAACCAATTAACCTTTGTTTTTAATTAGCAACAACTTGAGTTAGGTAATTGAGCTAGCCAATAATCCGTGATACTAATTTAATCTTCACTAAACTAGTCGCTCGTTCGAGTTGGTTAATCAACCCAACCTTAGTAAACAATTTTATTCTCACCCTAGATAGGACAAAGCTCTAATAAAGTTAATATTATTATTAGGATATATCGTGAGTTCTTGATGTCAAAAAAAAAAAATTTTGTTCCGTTTTTGTTCCCTAAAGTTTGGGCACGACACATTGTGACTCTTTATTGAGTAGTGAGCTCTAGGCTATTGGCCTCCCTGCATGTGGAGGCCCCTCATTGTATTCATTGGCTAGTGAGTAAGTATTGTGGGTCACAAATCCCACTGAGGTTTTTTCCACATCAGGTTTCCTCGTTAAATATCTTGTGTTATGGTGTGTTTCTATGTTGTCTATATTATTTCTATTTACTGCATTAATTCTTATTTACCAATACATTGTTTTGGGATGCAAATTTATTAATAAGTTTAAATATTCTACCAACCGGTTAGACACTGATTCAACCCCCCCTCTGAGTGTCTTTGGGACTATAATTGAATCTAACAATTGGTATCAGAGCCTGGTCCTCTATTTTCAAAAGCCTAACAGCTTGACGAAGATTCTGACACCAGTATAGATGGACAACTTAGGAAAATAGTTGGAAGGAGCTCTTGAAGAATATTAAATTTGAAGATGATCAGAGGATTGCATAGGAATTCATTAAAGGACTTCAAGAGAACTTTGTTATAGCACAAAATAAAAGAAAAGAACTTCATGAGAAGATGTAGAATGATGATGATGAAAAAAAAACTCTCAGAGAAATTGAAAACAAGTTGAGACAAGAGAAAAATAACAAGAAGAATGAAATGCAAGATATGAATATGAGGTTATGTAAGGATATTGAAGACAGGAAGAAGAATGAAGAAGACTTGGCTAGGAGACTTAATGATGCTAGAAATGAAAATCTGAGACTTGGTCATGAGAATGATATGCTAAAGATATATCTGACTCACATGCAACATGATAAAACTGAGCTTATGAGACAAGTTGGAATTCTGGAAAATGAGTTGGCTACTACAAATAGACAAAAAGACAAATTCAAGAAAAGTTCAGAAGAACTTGATGACATGCTTAAAAGACAAAAACCTGATGGAGATACTAATGGACTTGGATTTGAACATGGAGAAAATTCTGGTATTGCAAACAATCAAGATTAGAACAAACCGACAAGACAACCTAATGCTTATAAATTTAATGGAAAATGGTTTAATTGCAACAAATATAGTCATAGAGAAAATTAGTGTAGATTTAGAAATAATTAGAATATGAACTCACCCACCGGTCAATGTTCCAAATGCAACAAAGTTGGTCATAATTCAGAAAATTATAGAATGAATGTGAAATGCTATGTTTGTGGAAGATTTGGGCATTTATCTAATCAATGCAGATCACAAACTGGTCAAGGATATGGAAAGGCTATTTAGAGGAATAATGTAACATGTTATGCTTGTAACAAGATTGGACATATTGCTAAATTTTGTAGAAGCAAGAATGCACCGGCAAACAACAAAGGATCTAGCTTCAAGGGCAAAGAAAAGGTAGATGAAGTTAAGCAAGAATTTTCAAAACAATGGATTAAGAAGAGTGATCAGAGAACTGATGAAATTATCTCTTCACCGATACAATAGAGTAATCCTCCACCAATAGGAGATTCTTCATCTAAGGAATAATCCTTATGGGGTATTGTAGCAAGTTGAAGATCATGCATTCTACCCTAGGTTGATGGTGAGAAGATACATTTCTTCTTTACCGGAGGATGTGTTAAGTTTTCACTTAACCAGTGAGCATTTAATACATTTTAAAGAACTTTTTTGGCTATAAAGCACCGAGAAACCCTCATTTTGAACTCACCAAGAATTCAAATGATTAGAGAGTGCAAAATTGAGAAAAGGCATTCTAAGGCGAACCTGCGAAGTGATTTTCAAGCGTTCAAAATTTTGATTTAGAGGTGTAGACATCTAAAAATGGTCAATGCTTGCGGAGTCATACTTTAACATTTGCGCATTGCCTTATTTTAGGGTTTTTGGGTCGCATTAACATTTATTCTATGTCATGCACTTGGTCTTTATTATTTGCAAGCATTGAGTCCTTCTTCTACATTCTTCATTTGTCTCTCTTTTGAATTTGGTCTTGTCGATAACAATCTTCAGTCATGATTTTGGTCGATCTTATCCTGTCACATCAATGTGCATGCTCATTTGGCATATTTTGACATCATCAATTCGATTTCATTTTGGACATCGTCAATCCTAATCGATGATGGAATTAGGGTTTTGTCATCTTATCAATCTTATCATCTTGCGATCGATTTGTCATCGATCGTTGTCATTTTCAATCTTGTCATTTTGTGATCGATTTGACATCGATCATCGTCCTTCTCAATCATGTCAATTTGGATCAATTAGTCATTGTTCCACGTCAATTGGTGCATTTATCAATCAAATCATTTGTCAGCATTAGTCCTTTGTTAATCAGAATCATAATCAAATCGACATCAATTATCTTTTGTCAAGACCTAATTGTTGTCCTTACATTTCTAATTCATCTTCTAAGGTTTTATGATTTATTCATTTAATCTTGTTTGTCATTTCTCCCTCTAGGTTAAATTATTTATTTATTTATCCTAAGTCTTCTTGTCACAATTAAATATTTATTTAATTGGCTAACTAATTCCTCCTCTCTTTGTGAATTAATTAATGAATGAAAAATTATTAATTAATTTACCTAATTTTCCAATTTACTAATTTCTCCTAATTCCTAATTTTCTAATTTTCATCAATTTTCTAATTTCCTAATTTCTAATTCATCTAATTTTCTATTTTCTCTAATATTTCCCCTAATTTCATGGGAATGACATTGAAAATTTGTCATAATTTGTCATAATTGTCAATCAATCAATTTTGACATAGCAATTTGTCATAATTTGTCATAATTATCAATCAATCAATTTCGCATAGAAAGTGTCAATTTGTCATAATTTGTCATATTTGTCATTCTTGATTTGAAATTTCCCTTCAAATCTCTTCATGCTAATCTTGTCTTTTCTCCAATTTATCTATAAATTGGATGAATTTCTTCAATCTGAATTACTCACTTTTTCGAATCGATCCCCGAATCAATCATGCTTCTAGTATTCTTGTGCTACTGTCTTGTCAATCTTAGTTTAACATTATGCTTATGCACTTGAAGGTGAGATCCATAACAAATAAATTTGAAGGAGAAAGAAGGACAATGGAGAATCATGGAGACATCCGCATGATGGTTTGCGTTTGAATTGAATGTTTTATTTCCATATCTCTATTGAATGTTTGTAGGTTTTGTTATCATTGCAATCTGGTTTTGTGATTGAGCTAGCTTAATATCTACTTGCTTTGATGATTTCCACATTCCTATCTACATTTCTTGGTGAACCTGACGCGAACATACTTGGATCTAATATTTTGTTTTGAATGTTTTGTGAAGTTGTAGATTTTTTTGTGGAAAAATTGTAGATTTTTCTTCTAAAAAAAAAAACAGTCATAATCAATTGATCACGTAAACTATTTTGTGTAGAATTAAAATAAACAATTTCTGGGTATATTAGATCATATTTTTACCTTTCCAGATCATCTAACAGTTTGTGATTTGGATAAATATTGAGGAAGTTATGACATTTTTAATTATTCTTCTGTAAATGGTCAAAATTTTAAAAAACAAAATCATGTAACCTTCATCTAGATTAATTTAGCTTGGCAAATTAATCATGCTTTCATACAAATTTTATCTAGATTAATCTAGGGTGGTAAATTTGATAAATTTCACATAGATTAATCTAAGAGGACAAAGAATCACAACTTTTATGGATTAATTTTGATGGTGATTCATTTCTCTTGATTCTCTAACATTGTTGGTAGCTTTGTGGTGAAATGCTTGACAAAGAATTATTTCACAAACTACTAATGAATTGTTTGCAGGTTCACTAGTCAAAGACCAAACAAATCAAACTTCTAACTTAGTGATTTTGCAGGTTGCCTTATATTCCAACCAAACTTTGTGTTTGTGATTCATAATTAGGCACCTAGTATGTTTGCTAAGTAGGATGGAATGAACATGTGTTCACTTTGCTTATCGAGTTTGACATTGGAGTAGGAGAGTATGCTCTCATCCTTATTAGGGTGATCAGAAATCTAGATCTTTGATACCATTCTCATGTTCTGGATTGTTTGTTACCTTTAGAGGGCTTGCCTTCCCGACCATTTGCTTTCTTTTGCAAGAAAGTGACAATCGTGAGAAGGGAATGACCCAAAGTGAGCACAGCCAGAGTACCTTGGCGTTCTAACTCACTATAAATAAATACCTGATGGGCGAAAGCTTTGAAGGAAGGGTTACATGGGAATTGTAGTTACTTGGGAAGTCATGACCCTTGGACTCTTTCTCATATCAACATCTAAGTAGAGCCTCACGGTCTAAATCATGCTTGCATGACTACATTTGTTTGGTATCCTGGTGGGCCTATGTCTCAATCACGCATGTGTAACACCAAGGAGTAGCACTGAATAGAAATCCTTATTAAACACCTTGTATTTAGAGGCCAAAAATCCTTCTAGTTGCTTGAGAAGGAGGAGTTCGGATACTTGGAAGAGATACTAAGTTCGCCATGGGGAGATTTCCATGGGGACTAATGCTTGGCTACCCTGAGAAGTGAGTGTCATGGAGGGGAGCCCGTGGGGTCAAGCAGCTATGTATTCTCCTTGAATCTCATAACAAGTCTACCTCTCAAGTACCTACTGTCCTTACCTACCATAAGAAATGTGTGAATGAGCATGATTGTCTTGAGTCTAAGTTAAAATATCTTGTCTTCTTTGCTTGTCAAAAGTTGAGTTGTGTCTCATTTCAAAAACAAGACAAATTGATTCAAAACAAGGTTAAACACAAGAGTATTTGATTCAACAAAGTTCAAAACACCTCCAAACATGGTTGTCAAACATATTTCAAAATCTTGTCTCAACATTCATGTCACTTAGATTTAGGTCCTCCATTGTCCATACTTAGGGCTTAGAGCATCATTCTTGCATTCCACTTGGTCCATTTCATTTAGGTGTCCATTTGCATGTCCTTATTAGGTTCTCATTTAGGTGTCCCCTTGCATGTCATTATTAGGTCTTCACTTAGGTGTCATATTGCATGTCCAACATTAGGTTCATCCTAGGTTTGCATTTTGCAAATTCATTGTCAACTACCAAGGTTAGGTTTCACCTAGGTCATACTCCTTTGCATATCAATAAGGGTCATCCATTTGCATGTGTCTTCTTGGATTAGAGTAATACCATTTCATAATTCAACCTTAGGTTTTTTCTTAGGTTGACATTGTCATACATTTGCATTTGCATCCTTGTCCTCATAACATTAGGTCACATTTGCATACCCTAGGTCTCTTCATCAAGCTTAGGTCATTATCATATCATATTAGGGTCATTTGCATAGTAATTGTCCCTTTGCATATAGTGTCAAAACTAGGTTTTGTCATACTTGAGTAATGCAATTCTTTGATAAACCCTAAGTTATTGTTAGGAAGTCTTGACCTTATCAAACTTTTGTCTTTTTGTCATCAATGTCATTTGGTCAAACCTAGCTTAGTATCCAAGCATATAGGTGATACATTGTCAATTTGTCCTATTGTCACTTGGTCCTTTTGTCCTTTGAGGTCTAGACATCATTTCAATTTCCTAAGGGTCTCATTTTTAGAATTGCATTCATGAGTTTGTCAAAATCTTGAAAAACAACAAAAACATTAAGTTGCATTGTCATCCTTTTAGGTTGCATTTGTCAATCCCATTAGTTGCATTGCATAGTGACATGTTTGTTGAAATGGTATCTCAACCTTCTTACGAAGCCATGTCATCACAATTAAGCAATCAATCATGTCAATCCAATCTCTACATGTCTCAGAACTTGGATCAAACTTATCATGATGATGTAAATGTCCAAATACAAAAACTAGAGGAGAAACTAACTCAAGAAAATGAGATTTTGGAACAAAGAGTGAAAAACATTGAGAAGAATAGATCACAAATGTCCAAAATGTTTCAAAAATTTCCAGGTCGAAATCCAAAGATTGAGCCAATTGATGTAAGATCTCTTCTTGAACGAACAGACATACCAGCTCTCCTCTCACAAATAGAGATGATGAAACAATTTCAAGAAAAGAGACAACATCAATTTCAACATTATGTGCCTCCACAACAAGAACAAGAAGGTGTTTACTATCAATCAGATTTTCAACCATCACAACCAATTGTTCAACAGTTCAAACATTTCCAACTGACACAACCAATGGTTCAACATATACAACCAACACAACCAATGGTCCAATTTCAACAATATGTCCAACCAACTATACAATGTCCACAAATAGTTCAACCAATGGTGGAATATCAACAAGTTCAATCAACATATCAATGTCAACAACCACAACCAAACATTCAAAAACAAAGGTTGCAACACACACCAACCCAAGTTTCAAACATGTCAGAACAATTGAACCAAGTTCAATATCAAAACATGACATCAAACCAAGACCAAATTCTTTCCAAACAAGTTCAAATTCCAGATACAACTATGTCAAAACCTCGAAAGAAAGGTGGCTTTATTGCAAGGATCTTAAGGAACCTACCAAGTGAGTTCTTTGAAGAAGATCAAGATAATACACTTATGCCTAGCAATGTCTCATCTCCCCACAAACAAATTGACTCTCCAGTGGCATCTATCCCTACACCTTTAGAAGTTTCCCAAGAACCTTCCATATTGTCATCATCAAACAATACACCCAAGGATGCAATTATCCAAGGGCTATCCATAATTGATTGCCAAGATAATCCAATTCATGATGCACGTCCTTGTCATGTTTTAGAAATACTAGACCCAATGCCACCATGCACTTTATTGCCATTACTTGTTTTAGAGGACCCCATTCGAAGTCCCTCTTCCTCATGTTCAAGCATTGATTCCTTGCCAAAATCCATCACAAATGTTCAAAGTGCATTTCCTTCATGCCAAAACATTGATTCCTTGTCAGAATCCTCCATGCATATCCAAAGTCCAATCTCATGTCAAGAGGATAATTTAGAGCATGAAGAAACGTGTCTTAAAAAGAATCAAGATCAAGATCCTAAAACCTTATCATCCCATCCAATTGTTGACAAGGACCCCATGTTCCCAGACACTCACGATGATTCCCCTATTCTTGTCCATCCTATCCAAAGTCCTATTGATACTCCATTCCCTGAGCAAGATCAAGATATCCCAGTCCATCCAATCCCAAATGATCCCCTTCCATTTCATGAAAAAAATGTCCTTTCAAATCCCATTGGCATTCCACTTCCTAAGAAAGATCAAGATATCCCTTCCATCCTTTCCGATGATCCCATTAAAAGTCAAGAGCAAAGCACCTTTAAAGAGGATTCCAATGATCTTCCTCCTTGTCAAGATCAAATTATTCCTTTAAACCCTCCACAAGATCCTTTTGTTCCTCTATCTCCTTGTCTTAATGCTCCATATACACTCCAAGATCTCATTCCTTTTGATGATCCCATTATTTATCCCATTCCATCTCTTGAAGAGCTTGTCATTGATCCATGCCCACTACACAATCCTAGTTTCCCTCGTGATCCTGATCCCCCTCATGATCCTAATCCCCCTCATGATTCTAATGTTTCAGTGCAAGATGTTCATGAACCCTTGACATGCATAATGGGTTCTTCCACTTTGGTGCAATCCGATCCACTTCAAGATCTCATTATTTCTCTCATATCATATCCACCTCATAATGTACTCATGTCTTCTTCCCAAAGAAAAGAGTATCCTACAAGTCAAGATATTCATAAAGGAAAAGGGGTAGATTTTCATGAGAAAGAACCCCTCCATATTAAAGAAGATCTTAAGGGTCATGTATACACAACTCACTCTCAAGACGTTGGTATCCCTCCATCAAAATCAAAACATATCCCTTCCCCATCATACTTTCCATCCATCTTAGGTCCTTATATTCCTTCATTCTCTATGCAAGGTTAGCAAAGGAACACATCCTTGAGTCAATTTCATCAATCCAAAAGAACTCCATTTCATTCATATCCATCCATGCATTCCTTTCCTCCTCCAAGCAATTTGGATGCCAAGTATAAAAGTCATAAGTCTAGCAATCCACATGTATTCAAGGATCAACATGTCCAATATAATCGACATGTCAAAACAAAGAACAAATTGATCTATAAAGAAAAAACTATATCCAAAAGGCCACAAAGGCCCACTGAGCAAAATAAAGCAAAGTCAAAATATATATGGGTTCCTAAATCCCTTGTGCAAGTAATGCACTCCAAGGAACCACAAAAGCATGAAAAATCAAAAACCATGTGGATCCCTAAGCGGCTCCTTGAAGCACAAAAGCCTAAAGAAACATCCAACTTGGCATCCAAAATTGCTATTCCTCCATCCAAACCTCTCAAATTTGTTCCTCTACTGCCTTCTTCATCCATTTTGGGCCCTTATGTCCCAAAATCCCAAGCTATTCCTCCATCCAAATATCACAATCTGAGATCCATTTTTCCTCCATCAATCCACCACCCCTCAAGGTGTGTGCCAATGTTGATCTTGCCTTCATTTCCATCTAGTGAAGCCCAATTCTTCCAATACCCTATTCATTATCCAATACATATTTTCCATCCTTCGATCACTTTGATCCAATCCTTTACATAAATCCTTGCCTTAGTTTCATCTTATTTTTGATGTCCTTATCCTACCAACATCTTTGAGCTTACTTTTAAAGGTCATGGTCCATTTTTTTCAAGGCTACTATCCAAAAAAAAAAGATGCTTGAGTCCTTCTTCCATCCCCTATCATGTGTCCATCTTCTATTGAAAAAGTCAAAATACAAAAAAAAAAAATTGAAAAAAAAAAGTGAGAAAAAAAAAGAAAAAAAGAAAAAAAGTAAAGCAGAAATAATTCGTCCATTGGTGAAAACCTAGCAAACAGGTGCCTTGGGCAAGTACCGTGATGAAAACCTGGCAAACAAGTGTCATGCATAATCTATGAACTTCTTGCATACCGTACTTGGGGGCAGCTTTTATCCTATCATATCCTTTTGTCCTTCATTGTTCCATTATCCTATCGAACCCCTGTCATTACCCTTTATATCCTATCATCCCTCATGACCAATTTCCCTTTTCCACATTTGATTTTGACAAGGCTAATGATCTTCATGAGAATCATGTATCTTGTTTGTAGCTTTCAGTCTATCATAGCTTTTGGTCATTTATCCATTTGCTTATTATAACCTTTCATCCATATTCCCTGTCTTATTGCAACTTTCTGCCACTATCCCGTATCCTATCCCGACCTTTAGTCTATGTCCCTTATCCATTCTTGGTCTTGCTTATCCTATCCATATCTTATCACTATCCATACACTCTTTTTCATTCCTTGATCTTGATCTGACATAAGGACGCAAAATTTAAACATGTTTTTCAAAAACCTCTTGACATGTCCCTCATGCCATGTTCCTACTTTACATTGTCATATCCAGTCTCTTGTCCCATCACGCAATAGCTCTTGAAAATTGCATCCGTATTGTCTCCATGATAAAAGGCCTTTGTCTTCCCTCTATCCACCAACATTTTAGAAAGCCTATTTATTCACTTGTCATATTCCTTGCCTTGCTACACACTTGGGGGCAAAACTCATAAAAATTGAAAAATGTCTTGAAAAAATCTAAAAAATAAAATAATGTCTTGAAATAATCCAAAAAAAAATCATATAATGTCTTGAAAAAATCCAAAAAATCATATAATGTCCTGAAAAAATCCAAAAAATCAAATAATGTCCTAAAAAATCCAAAAAAAAAAAAAAAAAGTCTTAAAACAAATCCCTAAAAAGTCAAATAAAGTCATTAAAAACAAGACACCAATATCCCCTTTGTGCATAGATAGATCGTTGAGCATACCTCCAACAACTCTCAATCACACACTGCGCTTTACTAAAATCACGTGTTAACAGATGAACTTTTCAATCAAACCAGACATTCAAACTAATTAAAATTGTCTTATCAATCAATCAACATCAATATCATTTGTCCTTGTCACTACTATCATGGGTCTTATACAAGGTGTGGTATACTCAAAACCAGACTGTGTCCTGTCTTAGACGGGGTACCGCATTCCCTGGAACCAGACAGCATGATCATTCTTGTGTTCCACTTTTGACAATGACGATCAGAATGTTTGTTTGACTTGTTGGAATTAGTGAGTCTTATCTTTTTATTGATTTATCTTTGGCTTTGATCATGTTCCTATGTTGCTTGATGATGTCACTGAGTGATTTAGAGTAACTGGGATGGTTCATGGTCCCTTTTGTTTTCTGTTGTGTTTGTTGTTTGTGGAATGTTTGTCACAAACTGGGGCAACTATATCATTGGGTGTTTGTGATAAGTACGTTTGCTTTGTGAATGCCGCACATACCTCAACCCTTGATGTATGCACCCTAGGATGCTTCACTCATTCCTTGTGTGCGATGTGTCTGTCTTTTGCAAAAGGGGTTGCGTTTTAGCTCTGGCCTTCAATGCCATGATGCTTTGCATCTGTTTTGCTACATTAAATAAAGGTTCTCACCTACAAAGTGCATTAGTGAACGCAAGTTTTTCTTCGTCTCTAATTGTCCTCTGTCTCATTTCTTCTTACTAACATTTCTTCCATCAGTTTGGGTAGTCATTTTGGTCTAGTTCTCTGATCTCCAAAAACATAAGATGCATCCTGCATTTATTGATTAGTACATTTGCATTATATCAAGCATTTTATCCATTTCATATTATAAACTCATCGAAAACACATAAAAATGTATCCATACATATTCCACAATAAACAGTGCATAAGAGATCCATGCATGGAAAGTAAACATATGCCATAACCCATTGCATCCCATCATATAGCTGCATATCATATCATATATCAAAAAAAGTATCAGAGTACAAAATTGGACTGTCTGTCCTAAGTATGGCCCACAGGCTGACTACATAAATGTCAAACTACATATGTCTTTGTCATAAGGAGTACATGCCTTTGTCACTGGGTGCTCCCTCTGTCCTCCTCATCCCTGCCATGTCTCAAGGATGATGTCCCTCCTGCCCCTGGTCCTAGCTATGGTGGTCTCATAGGTCCACTCACCCCCATGCTACTCACTGACCTCCGAGAACGTGGCCTACTCTCTATCCTTGATCGTGCTTGGTATGATGCTACTCTCTACTTTGGTGGAACTGCACTCTCATATAACATCCTCCAATGGCGTATCTCATCTCCGGTCTCTACCAACATCTGTGCCATCTCCTGTGCACTGGCATCCCTAATCGACCCAATATACTTGATGACTCTCTGCTCTTCTTGTTGTGCCTAGGCTATCGTGATATCTCAAGCTGCTATCAATTTGGCTATGTTTGCTCTAAACTGAACATGCTTTGTCCTCAAGATAGCATTCTATCTCTCTAATGTTGCAATGTGATCATGCTGACTCTCTATGGTAGCCCTGCACATCTCCATCTCCTCTATCCTAGCTGTCTCTGACTCTATGGGTATATCCTGCAATGACTCCTGATTGGCTGAATCTGGCTCATAATCTTCATTCTCATCATCTCCATCCTCATCATCCCCCTCATCCTCTCTATCCTCATCATCTCCCTCCTCTTCAGTGAGTGGGAAGTCCTCTTGTCTCCTAGGTACTGGAATATCAGGATCTGTCAATGGCACTGGCCATCATCATGCAAACCATCGCTCATACTCCTCTGTCATCCCGACATCCACCACATCTGATCTCCAATCCCACTGTCTCTGTTGTAGCTGTGTGAAGTCGGCATATGCTATGTGTGGCTGAATCATCCTCCCCCACTATGAGATCGGGCAAAGTGTACATCCTACCTCTCTCCAAACTATCGTCTGACTCTCTCTGGTAGGTACATCTCAATCACTCTCTAGCGATTCACTGGTCGCCCAATTAGGTATCTCTCCTATCTGCAATACAGTAGCTCATGACTATCATCTGACCATCCATGGCAATCAAGATATGGCCTCCATGTGAACTCTCTCAATCTATCTAGCTCATGTCACCAATACAGTATGTATCCAAAAAGACCCTGTCTCAGCATACCCCCATAGCAGTACACATATGGTCGATGTGGTATTACCTGTCTCTTTGCAATCAATTGACATATGGCTATGTGCTTGAATGCCCATACCTATAACACTGTGACTCCACAGCTCAATGTCTGAACTCCCTGATATGCTATCTGATGCAACTGAAAATATAGCATGGCCATCACACATGGTCCCCATGCATACACCGTCCCCTCTGTCGCCATCCACTCTAGCACTCTTCCCCATCTAATAGGGAATCCATGTCCTCATCTGTCCCCTGCTAATAGGCATGCTATAACCACTGCTATCACTACATATCGCCGATCATACTCTGATGCCATGGTCTCCTAGCCAATTTCTCTCTCTACGATATCTAGATCATCTGCATCGCACTCAAATAATCTACACAAAGCATCTCTCCCTGTCACTGGGTCATACTCTATCATCTCCCCATGAATCGGAATGCGGAGGATATGCCATACATCCTCTAGTGTCACGGTCGCCTCTCCAGTCGCCAGATGGAAAGAGGAAGTCTCTGAATGCCATCGCTCTGCCAATGCGGTAAGCAGTCTTGTGTTTGCCCTAATCTTAGGCATGAATGCGATATAGTATAATCCAAGTCCTGCTAATGTATCTCTGTCCGTGCTCCTGAGTCTATGTCGTAACATGAAGCAGTCAGGTTGGTTCTCCCACGTAATTAGTGGATACTGTCGACTCTGCATCACAATTGGGGCACATTTTGTCAGTTTTAGGGTTTGCTCCTATGGGTTTCATTTCATCATTTCATCCACCAATCAGGGTGTTTCTTATCTATTTTGACCTATCCTACCCTTATCCCCCTTTTCGAGATCATTCGCATGCTATTTTTGGTCAAATTAGGGTTCCCAGTGCACAATTGTGCCTGTGTACCCTGTTCTGCACTTGTGTAGCATCAACTTACACCTGTGTACCCTACACAAGCACAGAACATCCTACACAAGAACAGGATGTGCCCACACAGGCTCAGAAGTCATTTTTCTCATTCCCTATGGGCCCTGCAATGTCCCTCAAGCAAGCAAATTTCATGAAATTGACAATATGGGTTTTTGAGATACATACCGCTGCTCCCGCATCGTCTGGTCATCTGTAGGTACGTACACATTCCCTGATGTGATCTGCCATTGGAATGTTCACCATCTCTCTGCAAGCATCCTTTTCCAGAGCAACAAATCCTCCTCTTTGGCTAGTGCAAATGAGCTCTTTTCACTCTCTTTGTCTCATTTATAGATCTTTGTCAGTGCATAGATGGACGTGCACTCTCTCCATCTTATGCTGGTCGTGGTCTCTTGTGCCTTCAATTGCTTGTCCTTTGTGTATCCAATCCCTGATTGTCAGTCTATTTGCTCCTATCATTTTCTATCATTCTTATCGATAAATTGGTCTCTTTTCTGGATGTTTCCGACCAATTCCTCGAGGGGGCATGCATATGTCATTGTCATTGTCTAGGGCATTTTCATTATTGTTCTTTGAAACAATGCTTAAAATCACATTGTCTCAAAGAGGGGCAAAATGTAGACATCTAAAAATGGTCAACACTTGCAGAGTCATACTTTAACATTTGCGCATTGCCTTATTTTAGGGTTTTTGCGTCACATTAACATTTCTTCTATGTCACACACTTGGTCTTTATCATTTGCAAGCATCGAGTCCTTCTTCTGCATTCTTCATTTGTCTCACTTTTGAATTTGGTCTTGTCGATAACAATCTTCAGTCATGATTTTGGTCGATCTTATCCTGTCGCATCAATGTGCGTGCTCATTTGGCATATTTTGACATCATCAATTCGATTTCATTTTGGACATTGTCAATCCTAATCGATGATGGAATTAGGGTTTTGTCCTCTTATCAATCTTATCATCTTGTGATCGATTTGTCATCCATCATTGTCATTTTCAATCTTGTCATTTTGCGATCGATTTGACATCGATCATTGTCCTTCTCAATCATGTCAATTTGGATCAATTAGTCATTGTTCCGCATCAATTGGTGCATTTATCAATCAAATCATTTGTCAGCATTGGTCCTTTGTTAATCAGAATCATAATCGAATTGACATCAATTATCTTTTGTCAAGACCTAATTGTCGTCCTTGCATTTCTAATTCATCTTCTAAGGTTTTATGATTTATTCATTTAATCTTGTTTGTCAATTCTCCCTCTAGGTTAAATAATTTATTTATTTATCCTAAGTCTTCTTGTCACAATTAAATATTTATTTAATTGGCTAACTAATTCCTCCTCTCTTTGTGAATTAATTAATGAATGAAAAATTATTAATTAATTTACCTAATTTCTCCTAATTCCTAGTTTTCTAATTTTCATCAATTTTCTAATTTCCTAATTTCTAATTCATCTAATTTTCTATTTTCTCTAATATTTCCCCTAATTTCATGGGAATGATATAGCAAATTTGTCATAATTTTTCATAATTGTCAATCAATCAATTTTGACATAGCAATTTGTCATAATTTGTCATAATTATCAATCAATCAATTTCACATAGAAAGTGTCAATTTGTCATAATTTGTCATATTTGTCATTCTTGATTTGAAATTTCCTTTCAAATCTCTTCATGCTAATCTTGTCTTTTCTCCAATTTATCTATAAATTGGATGAATTTCTTCAATCCCAATTAATCACTTTTTTGAATCGATCCCTGAATCAATCACGCTTCTAGTATTCTTGCGCTACCATCTTGTCAATCTTGCTTTCACATTATGCTTATGCACTTGAAGGTGAGATCCATAAAACAAAGCAATTTGAAGGAGAAAGAAGGACAATGGAGAATCATAGAGGAGACATCCGCATTTATGATGGTTTGTGTTTGAATTGAATGTTTGTAGGTTTTGTGATTGAGCTAGCTTAATATCTACTTGCTTTGATGATTTCCACATTCCCATCTACAAGAGGTATTTATCTTTGAAATGGATTCCTCATCTTCTATTCTAGAGTTTATTTGGAACCCTACCATTGTGGAAAATGTTAAACGCCCTAGACCCGTATTCAAGATTATCCCTGAGATTGTGAAACAAGATGATTCTATAGGAGCTTTTTCGAAAATCCCTAAGGGTGTAGCATTTGCAAAAGACCCTAGAATTTACATACATTGTAACATATAAAACCTAGGGACTAAGGAAATGAAGAAAATGTTTAATGAGGTCATTTCTGATGAAAATGGAGTAATCAAACCTGAACATAAGATTGTGTAAAATTTAGGTTTTGCAGAGATTCTGATCATTCCTGAATTTCCTAATGGAGTTGTCAAACTTGTATTGAGCAGAGTCCATGGAGAATTCATGTGGTTAGAGTTAGTTTGCAAGATAACCAAAGATGCAATTAAGGCAATTACTGATTTACCTTCAACCGGTAGTAGGCCTAATAAAACCAAGAAGATTCCTAACATGGGAGTTATGGATTTAACTAGAGCAACATCTGATAATAGGTCACTTAGAGTAAATTATGTTAAGGACATAAATGTAAAATATGTGAGTATGGAACTAGGTTACAAAGATACTCATGCGAATAGACTAAATTTTGTCTCTAGCCTATGTATTCAAAGTGCATATGATATGGTACACAATAATTCTAAGATTGATGTGTGTTAATGGCTTAAGGATGAATTAATTGACAACTTGAAAAAGATTAAGGGAGAAAAGAAAGATACTTTCCATTTTGGAAACCTTCTAGTATGCCTAATGCTATACTTTACCAAGGAAATACCCGACATAGGTCACAAGGATTTTGGTTATGACATCCTGGTAGGAAGACAGATACAAGATGCTTTCACTAGTATGGGCACTGATAGTATTAAGAACATTACTGACTATTTTAAGATATTCCAATCTAAGATGAGAGAAAGGGAGAGACTACTGCAGAGCATAGCTAATAAATATGACAAGGAAATTTGTTTTGTGATTAACAGAGATGAAACCTGGATGGAAGCAACAAGTCCTAGAACTATTTGGGTTATGGAGATGGGATATTAGGTAGACTTATCTATTTTGGAAACTTATGTTAAAGCTCTACTTGATGCACCAAGAGAGCCCTCTGAGAAATTCTTTGGAAATCCAGAAACCATAGAGAGAAATGTATCTATGTAGAAAAGGACTAAGAGAAGAGAAAAATTTATCAGGGATGCCTCCAAGAAGGTAAAGGAGATCAAAGAAAATATCTTGAACATCAGGGGTATATCAGCAAGTGAACTTGAAGGACTACAACCTGAAGCACATGTTTCACCAGTTGAAACATCTTCTGATACTGATAGTGGGAAGGTTGTTGAGTTTAAAAGAGTAGAAAGGAAGAGAAAACCCTCACTAGTACCCTCTCCTTCACCTAAGAAAATAAGGACACTAACGAAGAAACAACAGGTAGTTAGGGAACCGAAGAAGAAACTTACACCTAAGAAGAAATAGACACCAGTTACCCCCACATTGAATGATTTACTGAATGAGATAACAGAGGAAGGTAATTTGTCTAATGTAAGAAAATGGTATAACACTTCAAATGATATTGACATAAACACCATTGAGGAAAGCATTGTCTTACACTTAGATATATACAAGAAAGTTTTGATAGAACTGATTGATGAGCTACCAAATGATCTCTACATGAGACAAGAAGTAAAAAGGATATCAATGATGGAATTGGATATTAAATTGAAAGTTGAAACTCTCTTGGCTATTCATCCGGTAAACTCCAAGGAAGAAATAGATGAACTTATCTCTGAAGCTAACCGATCTGTATTTGTTAGTGGACACTAACAAGTATGCCTGATGGCTAGAAGGGTAAAAGAGATTTTAGATGAGACTACAAATAAATGGAATATATTCTTTGTAGAGAAGGAAAATCAAGAGGAAAAGAGTAGACCTAAAAAGACATTCAAAGTATATCAAAAAGACAAGGACAAGGGTAAAGGCAAAGTTGGTGGTATTCCAAACATAAAGGTTACAGATAACCTTCCACAACCTCCTTTGGATACATCACCAATACACTTAGAAGATCCACTAGATACTGATACTGAAGGTATAACACATGATAATACTAATCCAGAGTTTGAGATACTCTTTACAATGAATGTGGATACTCAAGTGGTAAACATTGTTGTGGATAAAGATAATTAAGAGGTTAAGGAAAATAATGTTGATAATAGCCAGATTTCAGAGAATCCAACACAAATAGTTGACTCTCAGGAAATTGAGATACCAACCCAAATAGAGAAACCAATAGAGATTGAAAAACCTACAGAAGACAAAGGTACTAGCACAGGGCCACCGAAGACTGAGAATCTAGCAGTATAACTTTCAAAGAAACAAATAGAGGTTCATGTTGAGACTGAAAAACTGGTAGTCATTGAGACACTGAAATAGACTAAGAAACCATTAAAGGTTGAAGTATAAACACAGACAGATCCACCATAGGAAAATAAAAGCAAAATGGATACATCTAATGGAAGTAAAAATGATATAGTTAAGTTGATTGGTCAGACATCTATTGAGATGAAATCTACAGCTAAACCAAGTACATCTACAGGTGAATTCAGACCTACTAATATAACAAAGTTACTTTTGGATTCTATTAAGAGGATAACTAATTGCAATGCATTGGCTTTTAAGGAAATTGATAACACTTTACCTATTCTAAAAATGATTGCACCTACATGTCAGATGGATCACATTAAGAATTCTTTAGGTAAATTGGACACATTGTCCAAATTCATTTCTGATAATGTTATAACTATAGACAAGGTAAATGAGGATATCATAAAGGAGAGAGTTGAAAAAGAGAAGAACACATTCTTTGAAAACACCATAAAGAAATGTATCAATCCTGTGGATACACTTTTACTGTTACTCAATTCTACAATTTTGGAGTATAAGGAGCTATATAGGGAAGCATGTAAACCTCACTGTTTGACTAAGGACATTGATAAGGAGATCAAGAAGACACATAAGGAAATTGATGACAATGCGGATAATATTATAGGTTCATCTGGACTCATATCAATTTTTGAACAAGAAATGGCATTCTTTGAGGAGAAATTAGAAAAACCTGAGAAAGAGAAGGCAAGGATAAAGTCTAATGCCTAGGAACTAAAAGATAAACTTGGTCCAAGGCTGGATAATCTAATTACTTAGAGAGCTGAATTGTCTAAGGCAATAGTACAAGGAGAACGATCACCAGAGCAACAAATACACTATCTCACCAATATGATCTAGCAGACTGAGGCAACTTTAGATGACAACAACAAATTTATGCAGAGTCAGAATATGATTTTGGCGGACATCTTTCAGATTATAACCAACTAGTTACAAACCTTGAGGTAGTATTTTTGTACTCTTTTGATGACATCCTTTGTCATTGATGTCAAAGGGGAAGTAGTGGAAAGAAAAATGGATGTACAGAGGAGATCACTTGATCAGGGAGAGCACATCTTTTTGGATTTCAGTTTTTGGATAACAGTTTTGATTTTTCTCATGAGTGTTGCCATCAATGTCAAAGGGGGAGATTGTTGGTATTCTACACTCTTATGAGAATAGTTGATGTTTTCATTGATGACAACCATCTGGAAAACAACTAGAAAGTCACCGACAATTGGTATCTACATGCCCGACATCACAAACTTCATACATCGGCAAACACCAACACCAACAAGCACTTCACCAACATTTAGATTACATCGACAACAAATCATACTAGCACTCCAGCCGACATGGGATAAAGTTTTGTTTATATGAATTATTTTGTAATGTAGTTATCTTTTGTAAGCCGACATGGTATATTGTAAGAGACTCATATATGTATGAGACCTTATAGGTTATTTTATGTGTGTAATGAGAGAAAGATATAATGTGTGATAAGACAATTTTGTATAAGGTGATATAGTTGACAACAAAGGTTTTGGTTATTGACTGAGCTTAAACTAGTACTGAACCTGGCATTAGAGATGCTATTTTGAGTAGTACATTCTATTATATTTGATAATCCATTTTGTAGTCAGTGTGACTCTTTATTGAGCAGTGAGCTCTAGGCTGTTGGCCTCCCTGCATGTGTAGGCCCCTCATTGTAAGTAGTATTTATTCATTGGCCAGTGAGTAAATATTGTGGGTCACAAATCCCAGCAAGGTTTTTCCCACACTGGGTTTCCTCGTTAAATATCTTGTGTTATGGTGTGTTTGTATGTTGTCTCTATTATTTTTGTTTACTGCATTAATTCTTATTTACTAGTACATTGTTTTAGGATCTAAAGTTATTAATACATTTAAATATTCTGTCAACTAGTTAGACACTGATTCACCCCCCCCCCCCCCTCTCAGTGTCTTTGGGATTGTCATTGAATCTAAAAAGATGTACATATTACTAGGGAAGCTTTTAACAAAATTGTTAGTTCTGTAAAAGATACTTAAAGAATATTGCAAGAGAGGTTTCAAATTATATTTTAAGTCATTTCCCTTAAGATTAACTATTAGAAGCTATGTCAATTGTGTATCCTAATTATTGGCTCATTTGTAGTCAAAAGGACTATTTTAATAAGTTAGAGTGATTGATTGATAATTTTTGTAAGAAATCCATATGCAATATCGATGGAAAGGAAATAGAAATAGAAGGAATTCTAGATAAACATAAGATCTCACAACAATCATCCAAATATTCAACCACAATGAAGGAGAGGGCTAAGGAATTAGAAAGTCTCCACCTACTGGGATCAATAACAAAGGTTTGGTGAAAAATAACTCAAAGCACAATATTGGCTGATGCACTATCAGAATTCATCAAACTTGTTGATTTATGTCAACCCATGATATTGAGATATTTTGAGGATGAGAGAGGTTTTAGTGCATTGGGGAGTTGGTATTATGGATGTGTTGCATTAGTTTTTTCATTGATGTCAACATTTGTCCTTCTAGATATCTACATTATTGATTTGGGACCATGGTTATATTGGTTTACTGTTGAACCGACACATTGTGTTCACTAGCAAGGTTAGCGACTTATGCATAGTCACTGGTATATGCTCATCGATAGGTTATATGGTTCACCGGCATAGATGATGACTTGTTATCATCTGGAGATCACTTGACTATGTCAAAGACATGGTTTGGATACTTGGTTTTGCTATTTTGGTTATTGGTCTAATCGGGTTGACATATTTGTTGTCACTAATAGATTGGTCTAGGTTATGGACCGGTATGCGTTATCTATTTCAGATCAGCACGACACATTATGGAGATGATTTATTGATTGGATATTGTTGTAATGTAGTGAGGCAACATGTTGTATCACATCTAGACTTATTTGTAATTGATTTAATTGTAATATTCTTAGTGAGCTGACCTACACATTTGGTCTTAGGTTTTGTATATATGTAAGATCTCATTTATGAGATAAATATATGATATGGTTATGGTATGGTATTGTAACATGGTATGTGCAAACATTGAAGATCATATGAGAAGACCATAGAGAAGGTTCAAGAAAGGTTTGAAGGTGTTTATCAAAGATTAACTGGTACTGAATCCAGCATTGGAGATCTTATTTTGAGTAGTACATTATTCTAGGATTTAACCATCCTACTGTAGTCATTGCGACTCCCATTTGAGCAATGTGCTCTAGGTGGTTGGCCTTTCTGCATGTGCAGACCCCATTTGTATACACATACTATCTACAGTAGTATAATCTGATTGTGGGTAAGGTTTCCCATCATGGTTTTTCCCCTTACAGGGTTTCCACATCAAAATATCTATGTTATGTGTTGTGGATGTTGTTTCTCTTTCTGTTTCATGCATCAAGTTTCACCGGTATTGGTATTAACTGTTAATCTGTTAACCGATATTAAGTTTGGTTTATCGGTATTAATTATTAAGTTTGATTAACTTATAATTGGGTTGAAATTCATTGACAACTGATTCACCCCCCCCTCTTAGTTGTCCTTCTGGTTCCTAACAATTGGTATCAGAGCCAAGTCCTCTATTTGTAGAAGTCTAACAACTTGAGGAGATCCTATGGCAACAAACATTTTCAAGAAGGACAATCCTAAACTTGATGGAACTAACTATGGTATATGGAAGATCAGAATGAGGACACATATGAATTGCATTGGAATAGATATATGGGAAGTTACAAAGAATGGTTATGTTGGTCCTACTCAAAATCAACCTAATCCACCAACATTGGGTAAGGATCAGGAGAATGATTACAAAACAAGAGAAGCACTTATGAGTGTATTATAAGATCAACAAATTATGGGATTATCAGACCAATCTACTACTAAAGCTATTTGGGACAAATTGGAAACATTGAATGAAGGAGACACCATTGTCAAAATTGCAAAATTGGAATGTTACCAGGTCAAGAATGAATAATTGAAAATGGAAGAAGATGAAAGAATTTTTGCTTTAATGGAAAGAGTTAATGAAATTGTTTTAGGAATACAATGTTGTGGGGGATCCTTAAGTGAAGATGAAATTGTTTCTAAATTTTTAAGAGCTTTGCAACTGTCATATAAAATGAAAGTAACTACTATTAATGAGTTGAGAATAATGCCTAATACATCAGTATCTAGAGATACCTTGGTTGGAAAACTTTCAGCATTTGAGCTTGAGGAATTTGGTCCTGTTGCTACAATTCAGACAGATTTAGCCTTCAGAGAATCATAATCTGACAAATTTGATTGGAAAGCATTGTATGCAAAATAACTTGAAGATATCAGAAGGGACAATGAAGAACTGGAAGAACTTGAAGCACTATTTGCAAGGAAAATGCCTAAAGGTCTAGTTGGAAGTAAGTATGAAGGTAAAGCATCATTTAAATGTTTTAATTGCAATAAAGTTGGTCATATAGCATCTAGATGTCTTGATAGACATGCAATATTGAGAGAGGAAGCTAAAAGAATATATAAGGCTAACCCTTAATATCAGAGATATAGATTTAAGAAGAACAAAGATAAATCATGTTACTATGTTGATGAAGGAGTTGCAGATGATTTTGATGAAGAACTGTCAGACAATGGATGGGCATTTGTTGCAATAAAAGAAGATCAACCGGGACCTACTGTCCCACTAGTAGAGCAGGCTCTGGCAACTATAATTGAGGAAAAATATGAATGGATCATTGGTAGTGGATGTTCACATCATATGACTGGTGATAAAAGTAAATTCTTATCTTTTCAGGCCTATAATGGAGGTCTAGTAAGATTTGGTGATGATAAAGCTTGTTTAATCAAAGGTGTTTATGGTGAAAAGTTGAAACAACAATATTGAAAGACTAAATGAATTCAACCACAAAACCCTAGCCTAACAACAACAAAGATCCAACATAACATATGAAGATTACCTAAGACAATGCAAATCAAATGAAATCACAAAGATTATACCATCACATGTCCAATAGGATTTTGATCTCTATTCTTCCACTTTCCATTGATCTTGCTTGATATATTTGCTCTCAAATTTTATGTGCGCACAAGAGCTCAACAAAGAATAGAAATGTGGTTGCAAGTAGGCTTGATCACATATGAAAATTTGAAAGCGTAGTTGGGGAGTCAGCTGATTAGTTGAATAGATTGATTAGGAGGATCGATTAGCTCAATAGGGTTGATAATGAAGGAAGTATCTCCTTATATAGAAGATACTATAAGAAATGGAGGGATAAGATTAAGAGGTGTAAAAGATAGATGGTCGGCTGGGATTAGAGGGTAGGTAGACGAAATAAGAAAATAATTAAGGGTGTAGGTAGTTTAGGAATTAAGAGATGAATGACATGTGTCATAGGTAGAAAAGGCTAATGAATTAATTAAATAAATAAAGATTTATTTAATTAATAGAAGAAGTGGGATCAATTAATGTAGCATCCTAAAATTGTGACACTTGCAATTTCGACTGCATTTTGGTCTTCATGATGGCGATGCAACACGCAACCTAAATGGAGACCCCAAAACTCACTCACGACACCAAAAACTACATTTTTCATGCACCCTGGCCTGAACCTCCTTGCACCCTGTTGCCCCGGGAGGTGGGACCAGAGCGCCCAGCGCCCTGGTCCTCCAGGACCAGGGCACCCAGCGCCCTGGTCCCTGGGTCCTATTTTGGGCCCAGTTTCCTAAGTGGTATCGGGTCTTTTCGTTTGCAATTTGGAAAATTACATTCCCTGGTCGGCCTAAGGTCAGGAAAATCAGTCTATCAGCCCTAATTGACAAGTATATAAACTACATTTTTCTCTCTCATTTGGGATGGATGAAGAGGATATGTGCAAAAGCATGGAAACTATACTCAAACATTCAAGCATTCAAGCATTCAAGCAATTGATCATTTCAAGTCTCCATTCAAGGCTAAGTGTTGCATTCAAGTCAAGGATTCAACCATTGAAGAGGAGATCACTTATTACATGTTACATACTACAACATACAACATCTAAACCTTTGCACATAAGGATACCAACATCCTTAGAACAAGGTATTAGTACTTGTTTTACATTATAGTCATTTACATTTACAACACTTGCTCATTTCTTGGTTAATTCCAAAACCGGGGTTTGACCTAAAGGCAAACCCCTAATCCCTAACCCCCCAATCGTCTTCGCTTTTCTGTGTGTAGGTTGCAGGTACGCGGCTGAGATTGAAGATCTGGAATCCTTGTGCCGAGACGAACAGATCCCCCTTCGTTTCGCGGATTTTTTGGAGGACCGTGGCACCGGGCGCCATCGTCTCGACAATTTTTTCTCAAATTTGTAGGACAGCGCCGTATCGACATTCTACTGCTAATTCCAGGTCCGCAGCTTCATCCTATAACCTAAACTCAGTTTATAAGCGAATCTTTATGACTTTCTATGCATCCTTAGCTTAATTTCCTTAATCAACATTCTTTACAAAAGAGGGTAGCTTTGCTTTCCAAACCCTTGAAATTCATTTAGCATCCAATCTTGCATTGCGTGGGATTGGATCTTATGAGTTTCAACCCCTCTTTTGAATGTAAAGTCTCTCCCCTAAGTGAAAACCCATCGAATCCTAGCGAACCTCCCTTCTCTCTCCTCGGAGTTAGAAGAGGGGAGACCAACTAGGGTTCGACCGCGATTTTCCGCTTTACATTTTGGTGAACTTGACGTGAACATCCTTTCTGATTATTCATGATTAGATCTGAAAATTGATTCCTTGATTACATTTCCATGTTTGATCTTTTGCAAAATTTTAGAGGTGATTGCATGAAAACCTTAAATTTTCTTTTTTTTTGAACATTGAACTTGCGAAATGTTTAATTATTAATGCTTGCTTCAGATCTTCTTTTCTATTATAAATTATCAATTCATATCTGTACTTTAATTTTGAAAATTAAGTGGTTAAATGTCAAAACCCTAATTTTTGAAACCCTCTTAATTCAACCTTTGTTTGACAATTTGACCGATCAAAACATCTCCAAATCAGCTGTAACTTTGGATTCTGCAATAAAATCACAATATCTTTCATCCCTGAAAATTTGGAAAAAAGTTGCGAGGACCGTGTTGCACTCCGAGCGCCATCGTCCCCGACATTTTTTTCAAAATTTCGGGAGCGAGATTTTGCTGTATTTTCCTGCTAAAATCCAAAATTTTGGCTGATTTTGTCAATTATAACACTTTCAAAATTACGGTCAAAGTGGGTCTTGTGATTGCTTGGTTTAAGGCTCCTAATCATTCAAAAATTGTTGAAATTGAAATTTTGTGTCAAAATTGTGTTCTTACTATCCTAAATCTGAAAATTGTGTTTGCATTCATTCAAAATTTCAGTGCTTTATTCAAATTTTTGCATTTTGTGACTTTTGAAATTAGGTGCCTAATTACAACAACTTTAATTTCCGCTTTCAAAATTGAATTTTGCGTGAAATTGAGTCAATTTTTGAATTTCAAAATTTGCATTTCTTTTGACATTCCCTCTAAAATCATAAAATTCAAAATTTCAGTTTCCCTCTCTTTTTCAAAATTCAAATTTTGCATTTTTCGACAATCTTGATAGGGTTCAATTTTGAGATTGCAACTTTAATTTGGCCTATCTACAGATTGTAAAATCCCTCAATTTTTTCAGATTAGCTCTAAAATCATCATACCTTTTATCCCTGCAAATTTCAAAAAAAGTCACAAGGACCGTGTTGCACTCCGGGCGCCACGGTCCCGGACATTTTTTCCGAAATTTCGGGAGACTGTTGTGATTGCATTTAACAGCTTAAATCTGGAAAATTGGTTGATCTTACTGAAAATTGCTACCTCTAAAATCAAAATCTTCTCTCTCTCTCTAGTGCATGAGTTTTACAACAGTAAGCCCTACTTACACTATTCTCGTTAGACGAAGCCGTAGAATTAAGTCTTTCCGAGGTTTAATTACCGAGGAGATGGAACCTAATTTGAGTAGCCTTTTTAACGAGGACATGGGTAATTCCTCTAATCCTCCTAATGATGAAGAAGCTCCCCATGAAGTTTCTGTTGAACAACTTTCCAAATTGGATAACCAATTTGACGATTTTCACCAATGGATGTCTCATGAGTATCCCGATAGTCAAGCTCTTCCTTTAATTGAGGGTCTAAAACGTATGCTTCAAAGTGATAAGAATGGAATTGATATTTTGCGTGGTATTTCACACATTGTGAATTCGAATGTGATGCCTATGAAGAGTTGTGCTGAATCTTTAGGTTATACACAACCTCCTACACAAGTCAATCATTCTATTCCTTTGACCACTTCTATTGCTAGTTTACCTACCTTTACATCAAACATCATGGCTACCTCTATACAAGACATTCCTCCTATGATCACTAGTCATGGGGGCAATCCTCCTTCTTCAATTAACCCTATTCCTTCATTCAATCCGACTTCTTCATTCATTCCTTCAATAAGTGTTCCTATTACATCTTCACAAATGAACATGACGCAAGGGGGCAATTCATTTAACCATTCCATTCCTCCTTGTAGTGTTCCTCCTATCCAATCATCCCCTATGGTTGACTATCATAGGGTCCCACCACCTTATTCTTTACCTTCTTTCAATAACATAACACCTCCATCTCAATCTAACACACCTAATATGAACTCTTCGACTGAAGCTACCATTAATAATCTTGCACAAACTGTCTCTTCTTTACAGCAACAAATTGCCTCTATGAATCAATCTAAGTTTAGTGTGCCCACATTTGATGTTGCGAGCCCACTTTCTCTTGACATTGTTTGAGCTATTCCTCCTAAGCATGTTGAAATCCCGCATTTGGAGCTTTATAATGGTAAAGGAGATCCTCTAACACATGTTAAGACTTTTCAAACAATATGTACTGATTTTGCTTATGACCAAAGGTTGCTTGCAAAACTATTCACCAGAACATTAAGAGACAAAGCCCTACAATGGTATTGCTCATTGCCTTCTTATTCTATTACTTCTTTCGAACAACTTGCAAATGCTTTCATTCAACAATTTCAAAACAATATAAGTCCTAAAGTTACTTTGATTGATTTAATGCATTGTAAACAAGGTGTTAAAGAAAAAGTGACTGATTTCATTGGTAGATATAAGCATTTGTATGCTCAAATTTCTTTTCCAATGCCTGATAATGATATTCAAAGAATCTTTATTTCTAATTTGCAAAAAGATATTCGAGACAAACTTCTATTTTCTGAGTTTACTTCTTTCCAACAGTTGTGTGCCACTCTTCACAATTATCAACTGACTGTGAGTCAAATGGAACAATCATATCCTATGGCTCCGAGTGATAAGGGTGATAGCAGTCAACAACCATTTGGGAAGTTTAAACCGAACAGAGATTCCATCAAATTCAATGAAAACATCATCAACAACAATGTGAATGCAGCATCAGGTGTGCCTCCTATTTCTAAATTTTTCAGAAAAGAAAGAAAGTATACTCCTTTGAATGAATCATTGCATGATATTATGAATAAGTTATTGGGACAAAATGTTCTTACTCTTCCTCCTGTACGACAAATTGATCCTGCAAAGATTACTTCGCCTTATTTTGATCATAAAGCTTTTTGTCATTTTCATCGTCAGCCTGGTCATGATACTGAAAAATGCTTTTCTTTAAAGGGTAAAATTCAAGATTTGATTGATAATAATACTATTTCTGTTTCTGGAGTGAATGATAAAGGCAACACATCTGTAGCTCCTCCTAACCAAAATCTTCAGATTTTTACTGATCCATTACCTTCTCATACCTCTCATACCTCTAATGCGATTGAGGCTAATGATTCCTCTTTCTCATCTGATGGTCTTGTGTCTATGACTCCGAATGTGATTAACTTTGTAGAGCAGCAAGAAATCCCTGAAGAACCTTCCATCACATTTGATTCTAGTGAAACCATTAGAGCACCTGATGGTCCTTTATACGTAGTTGCAAAAGTTAAGAATACACCTTGCCGTGGAGTGCTTATTGATCCTTCGTGCATGGTTAATGTTATTACTGAAGAATTTCTTTTTACTTTGCAATTGAATCAAGTGATCTATGACAAAACAGATGTGATTGTGAAACTATTTGATGCATTTTCTTCTCCTGCAATTGGTTCTATTACATTGCCTATTGAGGTCCATAATAAATCTCTTGATGTGAACTTTGCTATTATTCCTTCTTCTGAACAATTTTGTGTGAAGCTTGGCTATCCTTGGCTATCTTCCATGAAAGCTATTGCTTCTCCTATTCATAAGTGTTTAAAATTTCCCCATAATGGTGAAGTTGTTACTGTCAATCATAGTCTCTTTAAACCAGCCGAAAGAACCTCTAGTGTTCCTATTGATTACTTTTGGCCCAAACAATTCCAATCTCTTCCTCCGCGAAGTGATCATCTTTTTAAATCTTATCAAAAGTGGAAAATAGATATGATCTTATCTCTAAGTGAACCTAGAACACCTAAACTTGACATTCCTATCATTCTTGAGAAGGAAGTTCTTCCTTTGAAAGACAAAACTAATGTCTTTCCCCAAGAAGATTCCCAACCCATCCCCATGGATGTGACTATGTCTATGCCTAATAAATCTTCTAAAAGTAGACCTATACCTCCTCGTCATGATGGACTTGGTCTTCTTCCTAAACCAAAAATTCTTCCCTTATATGGAGCAGTTCCTCCTCCTGCCTTCTATAGAGAGAAGAGACCTTCTTCTTCTCCTATTATCCAGCCTAAGAGACCACAACCTAAACACCCAAGTGATAAGGATGAGAACATTCCTCCTCCTCTATCTTCTACACTGCCTACTAAGACTAGACGTAATCGTTCTGCACGGGAACGCCGACGAAAGCGTCATCTTAGGGCTCAAGTAGCTGCTTCTCAAACTTTACAATCTCCAAAAACACCTTCAACAAGCATTATTCCATTTTCTCCTCAGCCGGATATTGAGCCTAAATTTCCTAAACATAAGATGCATGATGGTCTTGATCCTGTGCGAGTTAAAGATCCTATTTTTATAAATCTTGATGATGATATAGATGAAAATGTTACTCCTCTTGCTTCTGATAGCGAATATGAACTTGTTGATGTTGATAACCATTTATCTAATGAATTTTCTAAAGCACTTATCCTAGCTCCTAGACAAGAACAATGTGGCTCGGAACATGAACATAGCCCTTGTTTGGATCTTGTGATAGCTCCATCTACTGTGTTGGATGTTCCTCCTCTAGCGTGTTCCCTGCCTTCCCGAAACATTGATCAGCAAGATCGGGGGGTAGATGACGTGCTAGACTAGTTACATTAGCATAGTAGACTCTCTCCCCCTCCCTTTTGTTACTTCTTCTATATGTTATTCTCATTCTTCTATTTGTCGTCCTTAGTGTTGTCTACTTGAGGACGATGCAAAGCATTGAGATCTCTTTGGTCTCTCTCATGTTGACTCAAAAGACACATGTGTTCCCTTCTTCTAGGTGACCTTCCTTGATTGGGGAATGAAGAACAATTATGCATACATACATATGATATATATACATGAATTATCATACAGCATACTGACCCTGAGGAAAGCGAAGTCACCTCATGCTTTGTGTTTTCTGTCTATTATCCTTGGGTTTATCTCACACTTGGGGGCTAAATCTTTGCGATAACGTGCTCCTTTTCCTTTCTCATTTCTTATGTGTATCACTACGTTAAAACAATCACCCCTGTTGAGGCATGTGCGATCTCTTTAACGTAGGGGGGCATACACCCTGTCTATCCTTTCAAGATACTTGAAAATTTCTTGGCGAACTTAGCTTTGCCTTGAAAATTTTTGGTATTTCTTTTGCATGACTCATAGTGAGGGACCTTACTACTGACAGTCATGGTTCTCCCTCATGATTTTCCCTTTTACTTTGTCAATCAAAGTCGTAAGATCCTTAGTCCACTGGGGGCTTGGTGTATCTTGCCTCCTTGACGTGGTGAAAGTCTTTCAATGTTGTTTCCTTGTACTTTACCGGAAGTATGAGCATACATACTCCCGCTAAAGTGGGGGCTAAATGTAGCGTCCTAAAATTGCGACACTTGCAATTTCGACTGCATTTCGGTCTTCACGATGGTGATGCAACACGCAACCTGAATGGAGACCCCAAAACTCGCTCACGACACCAAAAACTGCATTTTTCATGCACCCTGGCCTGAACCTCCTTGCACCCTGCTGCCCTGGGAGGTGGGACCAGAGCGCCCTGGTCCTCCAGGACCAGGGCGCCCAGTGCCCTGGTCCCTGGGTCCTATTTTGGGCCCGGTTTCCTAAGTGGTATTGGGTCTTTTCGTTTGCAATTTGGAAAATTACTTTCCCTGGTCGGCCTAAGGTCGGGAAAATCAGTCTATCAGCCCTAATTGACAAGTATATAAACTACATTTTTCTCTCTCATTTGGGATGGATGAAGAGGATATGTACAAAAGGATGGAAACTATACTCAAACATTCAAGCATTCAAGCATTCAAGCAATTGATCATTTCAAGTCTCCATTCAAGGCTAAGTGTTGCATTCAAGTCAAGGATTCAACCATTGAAGAGGAGATCACTTATTACATGTTACATACTACAACATACAACATCTAAACCTTCGCACATAAGGATACCAACATCCTTAGAACAAGGTATTAGTACTTGTTTTACATTACAGTCATTTACATTTACAGCACTTGCTCATTTCTTGGTTAATTCCAAAACTGGGGTTTGACCTAAAGGCAAACCCCTAATCCCTAACCCCCTAATCGTCTTCGCTTTTCTGTGTGTAGGTTGCAGGTACGCGGCTGAGATTGAAGATCTGGAATCCTTGTGCCGAGACGAACAGATCCCCCTTTGTTTCGCGGATTTTTCGGAGGACCGTGGCGCCGGGCGCCATCGTCCCGACAACTTTTTCTCAAATTTGCAGGACAGCGCCGTATCGACATTCTACTGCTAATTCCAGGTCCGCAGCTTCATCCTATAACCTAAACTCAGTTTATAAGCAAATCTTTATGACTTTCTATGCATCCTTAGCTTAATTTCCTTAATCAACATTCTTTACAAAAGAGGGTAGCTTTGCTTTCCAAAACCTTGAAATTCATTTAGCATCCAATCTTGCATTGCGTGGGATTGGATCTTATGAGTTTCAACCCCTCTTTTGAATGTAAAGTCTCTCCCCTAAGTGAAAACCCATCGAATCCTAGCGAACCTCCCTTCTCTCTCCTCGGAGTTAGAAGAGGGGAGACCAACTAGGGTTCGACCGCGATTTTCCGCTTTACAATTAAATAAATAAAAGTATTTATTTAATTTAGGAGAAGGATAATTTAAATAAATAAATAAATTTATTTAAATGAGAAATAAGGCTAGAAGAGGATAAATGAATTAATTAATTAAATAAAGATTTATTTAATTAATAGAAGAATTAGGTTTAAATAAGTAAATAAATAAAGATATTTATTTAATTACACATGACAATTTTAGGTGTCTACAAAAAGAAAAGGAAATATATCTTTGGATGGTAAGCACAATACTGACAATGTCTATTATGTTGAAGGTTTCAAGCATAATATTTTGAATGTTAGTCAATTAGTTGAAAAGGGATTTCAGTTACAGTTCAAGAATGGAAAATGCAAAATTAGAAACAGATCTGGATTGGAGATTGTAACTGATAATCAAACTAAAGGTAATATCTCTCATTTGAACAACAATGATAAGACATGTTTGATTGCACATATTGATGAAAGTTGGTTATGGCATAAGAGACTCTGTCATGTAAATTTTGATTACATTGTAAAGATCAGTTAAACTAAGGCAGTAAGGGATTTACCTAAGATTGTGAAACCTCATAATCTGATATGTAAGGAATGTCAAATGGGAAAGCAAGTTAGAAAAAAATTTAAGAGTATTTCTGAGAAATCCAATAATTTTCTTGATTTAATTCATAATGACTTGTGTGGTCCGACAAGAATAAGAAGTCTACAGGGAGATAGATATTTTATGCTAATTATTGATGATTATTCTAGAATGTGTTGGGTTACTTTTCTTAGGGAGAAATCAAAGGCTTTTTTGAAAATTCAAGTTATTCAAGGCAATGGTAGAGAATGAAACCGGTAAGAAAATCAAATATTTGAGATCTGATCAATGAGGACAATTTACATCTAAGGAATTTAATACATTCTATGAAGTGAATGGAATCAAAAGACAACTATCAGCACCTCAGACACCTCAACAGAATGGAATTGTGGAAAGGAAGAACATAACTATTCTGGAACCAACTAGAAGCATGATATTGGAACAAAATCCACCTCATGTGTACTGGAGAGAAGTAGTGAATACAATGGTTTACACTTTCAATAGAGTTCACATCAAAGGTGAAACCAGTAAGAACCATTATGAACTATGGTTTGGTAATACTCCTACTCTTAAATACTTCAGAATATTTGGAATCAAATGCTATATTAGGAGAGATGAGTATGTTGGTAAATTTGATCCTAGAAGTGATGAAGGAATATTTCTTGGTTATTCATCTAAGAGCAAGGCATATAGATGTTTTAATAAAATATTGTAGAAGATCATTGAAAGTGCTAATGTGAAGATAGATGAACACTTTAGAGGAAATTCAAGGTCTATAGATTCTAAACTAGTAGTTGAGATGATCATAAATGAACCAATATAGAGTGCACCAGTACAAAATGTGGATCTAGTCACACCGGCATCATCAGAGAATTCCACAGTGATTGAAGAACAACAACATGTGAATAAACCAACGTATGTAAGACTGAATCACTCAGAAAATCAGATAATTGAGAATAAGTATCAAGGTGTTATGACAAGAGGAAGACTGGCAAATGAAGAGGTATTCTTAATTTCTCAAATTGAACTAGCATCTTTTATTGAAGCATGTCAAGATTAACATTGGATAAAAGCAATGGAAGATGAATTAGAACAAATTGAAAAGAACAATACATGGACATTAGTTCCCTGGCCTAAAGGCCAAAATGTAATTGAAACTAAATGGGTATTTAAAAATAAACTTAATTAAGATGGTAAGGTAATCAAGAACAAAGAAAGATTAGTTTGTAAAGGTTATTCACAGAAGGACGGAATTGATTATAATGAAACCTTTGCACTGGTAGCTAGAATTGAGGCAATTAGATTATTTCTTGTATTTGTAGCTCACAAGAACTATAAAGTATATCAGATGGATGTAAAATGTGCATTTTTGAATGGTGATCTTGAAGAGGAAGTTTACATTGAACAACCTAATGGATTTTCATTGACAAATGATAAAGATATGGTTTGTAGATTAAGGAAAGCTTTGTATGGATTGAAGAAAGCTCTTAGAGCTTGGTATGATAGATTGGACAAATATCACTTGAATCCTGGTTACACTAAAGGTAATGCTGACAACAACTTATATTTCAAAGTGACTAATGATGACATCTTGGTTATTGAAGTTTTTGTTGATGATATCATTTTTGGAGGAGAAGATGGATTGTGTAAGGACTTTGCTAACACGATGCAAGAAGAATTTGAAATGTCTATGATTGGGGATATAAAATTCTTTTTAGGATTGCAGATTTCACAAACTAATAGAGGTATATTCTTATGTTAAACAAAATACTTTAAGGAACTATTGAAGAAATTTGGTATGGAAAACTCTAAGCTGGTAAGTACTTCTATGACTACAACTGATAAATTGACATTAAAAGATGATTCAGCTCCTGTTAATCCAACAAGATACAAATCTGTGATTGGAGGTTTACTGTATTTGACACAAACAAGACCTGATATAATGAATGTTGTATGTATTGTTTCAAGGTTTCAGATTAATCCTAAAGAAATTCACAAATCAACAGTAAAAAGGATTTTTTGGTATCTACAAGGCACAACAAATCTTGGCTTATGGTATCCTAAAGATGAAAATTTTGATTTATGTGCATACACCGATGCAAATTGGGTAGGAGATGTAGATGATAGAAAGAGTACCACTGGCGGTGCATTCTTTCTTAGTAGCAGATTGATTTCATGGATAAGCAAGATGTAGAGTTGTACATCATTATCAACAACAGAATCAGAATATGTTGCAAGAACAACTAATTGTACTCAGGTATTCTGGATAAAACAAATGTTGAAAGACATAAAGGTAAAATGTAAAGAACAGATAATCATTTATTATGATAATTCAATAGCAATTGACATGTCAAAGAATATGGTATTTCACTCTAAGACTAAGCATGTTTCTATCAAATATAATATTCTGAAAGAGAATGTTGAAGCAAAACAAGTAAGATTGGTTTAGGTGAATACTAAAGAGCAGATTATAGATATCTTTACAAATCCTTTTCCTAAGGAAACCTTTGAATATCTCAAAGAGCAACTTGGGGTAATACCCTAACCGACAGAGACTTAAATGATTGGAGATTGGCATCAAACCAGCAGGAACTAATAGAGAAATCTTTTTTCTAGCTTTGATGGAGGAGAGATACTTCTCAAGGGGAGTAGTTGGTTGTATGTTCTGGTATTTATTCTTAATTGCTTTGAAATTTGATGTCAAAGGGAGAGAGATATCTATGGAAAAAGATTATTCTTTTGAGATATTTATTCATTGGGGGAGAGATATATACTCTTTGTATTTTGATTTTGATTTCTGATATTGATCTATTCTAGAGATTATTGGTTTTTGGTTATTGGCATTTTCTTTTGGCACTTAGATGTTTTTCCATCTAGTGTTTCCATCAATGCCAAAGGGGGAGATTGTTGGTATTATGGATGTGTTGCATTAGTTTTATCGTTGATGTCAACACTTATCCTTCTGGATATCTACATTGTTGATTTGTCACTATGGTTATATTGGTTTACTGTCGAACCGACACATTATGCTCACTAGCAAGGTCAGTGACTTATGCACAATCATCGATATATGCTCACCGACAGGTTATATGGTTCACTAGCATAAATGATGACTTGTTATCATCTGGAGATCACTTGATTATGTCGAACACATGGTTTGGATACTTGGTTTTGGTATTTTGGTTATTGGTCTAATCAGGTTGACATATTTGTTGTCACCGACAGATTGGCCTAGGTTAAGGACCGGTATGCGTTATCTATTTTAGATCAGCATGACATGTTATGGAGATGATTTATTAATTGGATATTGTTGTAAATGTAGTGAGCCGACATGTTGTATCGTATCTAGACTTATTTGTAATTGATTTAATTGTAATATTCTTAGTGAGCCAACCTACACATTTGATCTTAGGTTTTTTATATATGTAAAATCTCATTTATGAGATAAATATATGATATGGTATTGTAACATGGTATGTGCCAATATTGAAGATCATATGAGAAAACCATAGAGAAGGTTCAAGGAAGGTTTTAAGGTGTTTATCAGAGCTTAACCGATAATGAATCTAGCATTGGAGATGCTATTTTGAGAAGTGCATTATTCTAGGATTTAACCATCCTACTGTAGTCATTGCAACTCTCATTTGAGCAGTGTGCTCTAGGCAGTTGGCCTTTCTGCATGTGCAGATCCCATTTGTATACACATACTATCTACAGTAGTATCATCTGATTGTGGGTAAGGTTTCCCACCATGGTTTTTCCCCTTACAGGGTTTCCACATCAAAATATTTGTGTTATGTGTTGTGGATGTTTTTTCTCTTTATGTTTCATGCATCAAGTTTCAACGATATTGATATTAACTGCTAATCTATTAACCGGCATTAAAAAGGTTTACCAGTATTAAGTATTAAGTTTGATTAAGTTTAATTTGGGTTGAAATTCATTGATAGCTAATTCACCCCCCCTCCCCTCTCAGTTGTCCTTCCGGTTTCTAACATGGGGTACTTGAAATCAAAGACAAGAAACAAACTAGACAATAATTTGGAAAATTGTTTAAGGATGTACACAAGTAAGTATGATATTGAGAGTTTTCCTTATGAAAGGGCACTAACAATCTGGAATTCCGTTTTTGAGAGGAGAGGGTTTTGCAAGACTTAAAAGTAGTGTTTTTGGTGGAGAAATTGATGGTGGTGGAACAATTGATAGTGATGATTTTATCTTAAGTGGAGGTATGTATATGCAACAAGATGAAGATGATTCAAATGATATATAAGAAATTGCAAAACAAGAGTCAAATTTCGATTGGTATTTTGAATTGGATGCAACTGACAATTGACAAAACAATATTTTCTAGGTATTTGTACTTCAATTCATTTTTAATTGCATGGGCTATTGTAAAATGCAATTTTTAATTGTCTAATCGATGATATTTTATACTTTATACTATATAAATGAATGTTAACATGCAATTGGAGGTTTAAAATTCTCCATGATTCATTGCATAATTTAAATTATAAACATTCTCTTCAAATTTCAGTTATTAAACATAATTTTTCAATTTGTGTGATACTGATGTGCATCATCTATACGTTAAATTTTTTCCCCGAAATTACACTAATTCCCTAATATCATAAAACATAATGGAGACTAGTAGTCCGATAGAACCTCTATAAAGACTATAAGAGAAACTTAAGTTAATCAAGCAATTACATGATAATCTGGGCCATTGAATAAACAATATATAGATGCTTAATATTATGGCTTATGAGGCAAATAGGTCGGGCCTACAGATCAACTTAATATTACACAATTTTTAAATTACTATGCTTTTATTTTATTAATATTTTATCACATCGTGCATGGTTTTAATATTACAACTTTATAATTATGAAAGATCAATTATTAGACCAAATATGCATCGTCCTCCTTAGTGGGGCCCATACACCACATCTATAGGAACTAAGACATGTGTCTTCTTTCTATTGTATCATGAGAGCCTTAGCAATGAATTATAATTGGTTGAGCTATGAGCGGTTGATGTCCTTTCTCATGTGGGACCGACCTTTAGGTCTAATTTTGGGCCTAAGTTTTGACATAACAAAATTTGTACAAAATGTAACTGAAATTGAGACACTTGTCAAGGTGGACCCCAACTCAGAGTAAGGCTTTTTAAAGTTCATTAAAAATAATTTTTTAACTTTTATTTTCATTAGATTGCATATCTTTACTCTATTGCATATTCATATGATGGGTCATATTACACAATTTGTCCATTACTATGCTTTCATTTTTTAATTTTTTTTATCATCTATTGCAAGTTTTTTATATCGTAAATTTATAACTGTGAAATCTCATTTATTAGTCCAAGTGTACATTGTCATCCTCGATGGGGCCCATACGCCACATCTGTAGGAACTAAAACATGTGTTCTTTCTATTGTATCATAAGAGCCTTAGAGATGAATTATAATTAGTTGAGCCCTGAGTGTTGGATGTCCTTTCTCATGGGGGAGTGGCCTTTAGGTACAATTATGAACCTAAGTTTTGACAAAACAAAATTTATAAATTTGAGACACATGTCAAGGTGGACCCTAGCTTAGAGTAATGCTTTTTAAAGCTCATTAAAAATAATTTTTTAATTTCTATTTCCATTGTATCACATTGCTTTAGTCTATCACATATTCATCTGCTAGGTCATATTACACTATTTGTCAATTACTATGCTTTTACTTTTAAATATTTTTATCATCTATAGCAAGGTTTTTATATCACAACTTTATAATTATGAATGATTGTTTATTAATCCAAGTGTACATCATCATCCTCGATGGGGCTCATATGCCACATTTTCAAGAACTAAGACAAATGTCACCTTTCTATTGTATTCCGAGAGCCTTAGAAAAAAATTATAACTGGTTGAGTCGTGAGAATTGGATGTCCTTTCTCATGTGGGACTGGCCTTTAGGTCCAATTCTAGGCCTAAGTTATACCAGAAAAAAATTGTACAAAGCATAACCAAAATTGAGACATGCATCAAGGTGGATCCCAACTCGGAGTATGGCTTTTTAAAGATCATTAGAAATATTTTTTTTTATTTTTATTTTCATCAAATCACATTACTTTAGTCTATCAGATATTCATATGGTGGGTCATATTAACAATATGCGATCATGTGAAATAATGTTGATAAAGATCAAACAATCAAATTTTGAAGATACAAAGAACGCATTAGTTGCAAGCTATTGCTTCATATGTAGAGTTTGTTCATTTCTAGCTGTGAAAGGGTCTTCTTAGTTTTATATCACTTAGTCGTTGAAATTATGTAGTCTAAATGCTAAAGATTCATTAAATTGTACAAAGAAAATTTGATTGTTCAATTTCCCCAAGAAGCCTAGTTTCTACATTTTCTTAAAATCCTAAATTTTATTAAGATGGGTCAAAATTCAAAAAGAGATAATAATAAGAGGGCCCTGGATGAAGATATTATTGCTCAATTGCTTGGATCATCAAAATGGGGAAAGCATGCCCAGGGTAGGGGTATTGTATTTGATATACTTGTGGGGATCCTTACATCCCACTTAGTGGAAGGAAATTGTTCATGTATTCTTACAAAAAGAGTAGAGTCCCAATACCAATCAACAATGCATGGAGTTTAGATTTGAGAAATCTTTTCATTCCCATTTTTTTTGTCAATGTAGACTTAATTAGAGTAGTTTCAAATAGCTATAGTCAAGACACTAGGTCCATCTACACATAGAATGGTGTTTTGTTGGTCGAGTTTGATAGGGGATCTATTTGTGAAACATGTATGTTAAACTCTAATGCCAACATACCTATTGACTTTCTATCTCTAGGGAGGGAATATGAGCGAAACAAAGGTAGCTTCAAGGTAAAATGGATTCCATTACATGCAAGGGAGAAGAAGAAAGGCAAACCTATTTCATTTTGGAGGACAGATGTTGAGTCCTTTCATTATCAATTTTTTGAGAATTATTTTATAAATACCTACTTTGGAGTTTTCCAAGTGTTAGGAATTGATGCATAGGTCAAGATGCCTATTCATTTGATGATGTTGACAAATGATATTCAACGCACATATACCAGCACATTTTAGGACTTTGCCTCATTCATTTCTAATGGAATTCACAAATCCCTTCTCAATATCAAAAAAGGTAGCCCTATTGGTCATTTTAGGTGGTATTCTTTATTGTTCCACATTTTTTTGTATTCTAGAAGTAAGGCTTGGCAATGAGGGCCAAATCTAAAGTTGAGAAAGCTAGATGAACATAGAGTAAGAGTTTTCTGATCCAAGAATGGATGTACTAATGCGACATGTAATGTGATAATTCCACCTATGCCATATTTGAGAAATTCTTTGTCAATATTGTGATGCAAATTTTGGGTTGGCCAGTCAATTGTAAAATATTTAATAGGGAGGATATTTTTGAGGCACCTTGAGTAAGTGCCTATGTTATGAGTGAATCACAATAGGGGAGATTGTTTTTTCTACCCTAGGTATAGTGTCATTAGAGTTTACGGTGCACTGGTTAAACCCCATGTTTTGCCTAGAGATGTACTAGATAGAACCGTGTTTTTAGAAATCATTTGATAGTTGAATGAGTTTGACAAGTTTCATTTAAAAGATAATAAGAAGGGCTCCTTCATCCAACCCAATATATGTTTCTTTGATTTTGAGATCATGGTAAAAGAAGGATTGGACTTGGTATAATTCAAGTTACTATGATATCGGATGGCTTTTCAAAAATTCATAAATTGTGATACAACACTTTATTCACCACACTAGGGTTGGGGTTAAATTAAAAGGATTCAATCACAAACATGATCAATTTGAGAACTTAAGAAGAAATTTTTCTTTTGATGTAGAGGTTCAGAGGAGAAGAGAGATATGGGTTAAGCTACAAATGGCAGATGAAAAAATGATAAAGATTGACCCAACATACAAAAGGGTGCACATTGATTTGGAGGCAGGTGTCATGATTAAATGATCATAAGTTTTGAAATAGGAGGAGAGGAATAAGACAACTTTAGAGGATTTGCATGCTCTACATTCATATGTGATGATAATTTTATGTAGTCCTTAGAATTTAGGGACTTTGTCTTGAATAACAAAGAGGAGCAATTTTCTATCATGGTCAAATAAAGGTTGGCATCGGGGAACCAAGAAGTTACTGATCGATCTATAGACGAAGTCTAAGAGGAACTTAACTCTAATATATCGAAGATGAACCCTGAGGAGCCAATGAGTATTATAAGGAATAGTTGATGTTTATTACTAGAATGCTAGGACCTCTATACTAGAATTGTATTGGATTCCATAAGAAGGGAATCTTCACACTTCTCAACTTTACCAATTGAAGAGAAAGCTCAGGAGTTATATTTTAGATCAGGTTATAGCTCCCAATATAAGGCACTATCAGTGTGGTTAATATTTACTGATGAGCATAAGAATCATATTAGAAATAAGGTAGGATATCTTACTAGTAGATTGGTTGATACAAGGTTGAGTGACACATTTGTAACACAAGTAGTGTACAATTAGGAAGTTTTTGACAAGCTACAAGATGATTTTAGAAAGTTGAAAATTGGCAATTAAAAATTGCTTAGAGAGTATAATAAGGTGGTTTCACTCCTCCCTTCTCCATATGCTAGTTCTTCTTTGTATTCTCCTTCGTCTTTCCATCGATTAAATGATGGACTGAAAAGAGTTAGTGAATTTCTAGAGGAGAATAAAAATGTTGTTTTACTCCTCACTTCTCCATGTGCTAGTTCTAGTGCTACTTCTAGTTCTCTTCCTTCCTCAACTTCCCAACCATTGGCATCTGATTCTGCAAATATAGTTCAGGAATTAATGACCCTCAGGGATGAAGTAGAAAGTTTGAAAGATGATCTCAAAAGGAGGAAAGAGGCTCAAAAAGGACAATAGATGATAGAGAAAAAAGAGTCACTAATTTGCTTAGGGAGTATAATAAGGTGGTGTCACTATCAAACCATTCTCAATTCATGTCACCTATATTAGATCAATATGTTTTAAGTTAGATGATTATAAAAGTGCTAAACTAAGTGACATCCAATGTCATTGGAAGTTTCGGAAAGTTTTAGGAGTATTATAAAACATTGAGAGATTGAATCAAAGTCCATGAAGAGGCACAAGTGAGATTACTATGCTTCAAAAAATGTTGGTCTCCTCAAGTTAAATTTCTAAAAGTCTTTATTGATCATGCAAAATTACATGTTAATAGTTTCAGTTTTATTTCATGAATATCTCTAAAATTTGATGAGTTGGGAACCATCCTTCACATGCATGAGTATTTTCATGTCTTGTTAATTAAGCTATAGAAAGAATGTGAAGAAATGGTAGTACTAGTAGATGAGATGCTTGCTATTTTGATAGTTGAAGGTAAGTTGGTGAAATATTTTTACTAGAAGATTAATTTTTTCCTTACTAATTGTCACGCAAATTGCAAAATTAATAATGATGGTATTATAAACTTGAATATTCTAAATGTTACATTGGTCAAGCTTTATTGCAATGAACATTCAATGGGAAATATTTGCAGGGATGTGAAGATAGTGATAGGACATTTAGGTCATGGTAGTTACATTTATCATGTGACAATGGTCAATTAATTTTTCTAGCTTGAAGCCTAGAGAGAATTTGGAACAAAATGAAATTTTCCTCCATTGTAATTGTAAATGTAATTTTATGTTTGAATGCGAGCAACATTACATTACATATGTAATTATATTTCATAAAAGCAATAGCACAAATTATTATTTGTTCCCATTCTTGGATCTCAATATAACAATCCCAAAAGTGTGTCTCACTTTTGTATCAATGTACAATTTTCAAGTATTTCTAATTTACAAAGTTCAATATTAGAAGCAGTATTTAATAAAATAAATGGCAATTTAGTCTTTGATAAAGCACTAAAGATAGCATAACTTTCCTTTTCATTCTCTTTATAATCCTAAATCTCATCTGGAGTGGTAATACCATTTGTCGATTGAACATACTTAGTTTCCACTGCTTTCCAAGTGTTGTAACGCATAGAGATTAGCTAACTTCTCATATCCACTTTCAAGAAGCTATAGTGAGATCCTTCAAAGATAGGAATATTCAATTTATGTGCCATTAGATTAGGATGTACCTCAAGAGGTTATTCTCATCTCCAAGTAACCAAAAATATAATACCAATTGATGAATATCCAGGCAACTGAGAGGAGGGTGAATCAATTGAGAACTTAAAAATTTTCTTCAATGTTTTCACACATCCGAAGTAGCCAACAAAATTAATTAAAGTAGATATAACATGAAAACATATACACACAACACATCACACAAAGAATGCTAGTTCATAATAGATAACACTGGTTAAGGTGATTTTTACAAAGGGTGTCTCAATGCTAGAATTCTTAGTGTAGGAGGGCTCGCCACCTAGATAGAGTCTTACTGCCAGAGAAAGAAAGAATAAAATAGTGTAATAGAATTTGTAATACTTAACTACTTTCGGTGCCTCAATACCAATCACATTCTTCACACATCAACATTATTCATATTTTTCTTTATTAGTCTCGTATATATTCTATAGAATACCATGCACTTGCCACACTAGCTCATTCAGATCATTGTCATATATATACTATCTCCAATAAGCATAATCTTCTAAGACAACCAAGACATAGATCTAAAAATGGTCAAAACTAATCATTTTGGTGGTGGGAAGGAATGAGAAGTAGACCATACAACAAAACACATAATTGGTTAGATCAACATGTTACATCCTTCATAAATTTTAGACCCAAATCACAAATCACAAGCTACATAAATGTTGTTACTCCTCAAATTTTAGACTTAATCTAGACCCAAAATAGCACTACCCAAAGCAATAAAAATAAGAATGGAACCAAGATGCACTTGAGTACAATCGATCAACACCAAATCCAAAAACATAGAAATCCAAATCACCATCAACTTGAAATCAATCCACACTAGATATCAACTAAAACACATCTTCTAGAGCATCAAATATTTTAGGAACACATCTTCTAGATATCCAACATGAAAATCATGTGTTGACATCAATGACAACCAACACAGTCATCAAAATCACATTTGTAAGACTCTACTATGCGATTATTTGGATCCTCTAGCTTTAGGTGGCACTGTGTAAGTCTCTCTTTTCTTTGGAGGGATGAATCTCTCATACTAAGCCTTGTACCATCCAACCTTGTGTGATAGTACTTGAATCTCTACAAGCTACCTATCTACCATCCCAGCCAAGATTGCCTTTCCTCCACTACCACTCTTGGCCATGTGCCGCACCTCATCCCTCTTCCTCTAGTAGTGATAGACCCTCTCCTTTGTCTTCAATCATGCATTCTCCACAATGTCCCTCACAACAAAAGTTGCATCCCTCTCCTACATCAACTGCTCTCTATTTATTTGTAGCTAGGCCCTAGCTCACTCTACCACATATGTTTCCTTCTAGATGATATCTCTCTCTACAATCACTACTCTAATATGCTCCTTCACTCCAGCCACTACCTCATGAAGGGACTAAATCCATGTTGCCAAATATAGTGTTTCTGGTCATCCCTCTCCTCTCTCCTCCCTCCTTTGGCTTTGAGGTTGAACCTACGTCTGTGAACTCTTCCCCTGACCCAAATCCTATGCTGGTGCATGTACCTATGTAGCCTCATCTATGTCCATAGTTTTGGTATCCTCTCCTCGTACTCTCTACTTCTCCCTCCTATTTGACGCTACTGGTACCATTAGTATGCCCCTCGCCCTTCTCTAAACTATCAACACTATTGCCTCTGCCCTACCCTGGGTAAAATGATATATGTCAAGATGAATATCTCTCACATGTGTCACCCTCCTCCATGTCCCTAGTTATGCCAAGCCTATTTTGTCAATTGCTCAGGGCTTGTGCTTTTTCCACTAGGTTGTATATGCATCTGTGACCCTAGGATTTTCTATTATTTCCTAGGGATTCCATGCTATGGATGCAAGTTGTGTTAACTAAGTTATCAGTTCTTACTTATCTCCCAAAGATAGCCCAAAATCTATAACTTTCTCCCTAGTCATTGATCTGAATCTATATGTGGGACCTCTTGTACATCCTGTACAAGACCAAACTACCACCGGACCTTATCAGGTCTATACCTCTCGATGATGTACTCCCACCTACCAATAATATACATAGGGGTCATAAGATATGGAATGTGCCAAGGATCCTCTATATAGTGTGCTAAACCCATATATGGGCACCATGTAATTTTCGTTGCATCTAGTCTGTCAAAAATGACTCGTGAATAGTCAACATTCTCTATCTGCTCTTCTTACTGGTCGAGCTAGTACAATATGCTCCCAAGCCCATACCTATAATAATTTCATGTATCCAAAACTACATCTCCTCTGATAGCATATGTCATGTACTTCCCTGTATAACTCTATCAAAATTATCGTGCCTCGGGCATAGGTCAGCCTTTATCTACTACATCAATGTAAACCTGGATCATACCAAGTAAAACTTTGGTCGCCTCTATCTAGAAAAATGAAACCACTGACCAGTGCACATACAAAAAGGTATATTTGTCAGTCAAGCGGTGCTTATTGCAATCCCCGATCTAATGACAGTTGCCCATGTCATAGTTTTACACCTATTCCAACCAATCTTTGTATGGCATTATCTGGAGGTGCCAGCTCTATGATCACCCATACTCCTCTAATTGGCAATCACAAAATGTGATACACATCCTCACTTGTAACCCTCATCTCTCCTATCAATGGATGGAATGTCATAGTGTTGCTGCTCCACCTCTCTGCTAGCATTATCAACATAGTCATGTGTGACCTAATATGGGGCATCTGCACTATATATAACATCGATGTGTGCCCACTCCAAAGGTCCAAACTACTTTGCAACTTGAAGCATTGATTATTGCCTTGCTTGAATAACTAAGATATCCATGCTCCATCGCACCCAAGAAATAAACATGTCAACTTATTTTCCCTTCGTGGTTCAGTTTGTTCTTAGCTCTTTGGCTCTTGCTTTTCATCTTTTTTCCCTCAATCCCACTATTCTTGGCAGCTTTTCTTTTTCCTAGCTAAAGGAACACATTCCTGTTGGTCTTTGGATAACAAGAATACATTCCCATTATCATGGTTCACAAACCTACCAATGTAGGAACACAATCCTACAAAACCCTAAAACTTATGTCTTTCTTCTACCCTTGCCCGATATTGGGATTGCAATCTCGCTAGCTCATAAGCCATAGTAACATGTTCCCACAACCCTAGTATATGAACTCAATGTTGTGGGATCACATTCATGAAATCCCTTTATTCCAATCTATTCCTAACCAATCCCACTCTTGTGTGTGGGTAGTGGGAATGCATTCCCCATGGGCATGATTGACATAACTAATGCAGATGGAGAATGATGACTGAACCGGTAAAAGACTGTTGATGACATTGCGATGAAGAGATTAAGATTTCATGATTGGATGACTTTGATCAGTTATATGTGTTTTCATTGATGGAAACTAATGTTTATTCATGATTACCAATTCTTACTTATGTCGTATTTTGTCCTTTAAGTCTTTTTGGTCTACCGGAAAGATCTTACTAATAAAGAATCAAGGAACTGGGAATTGGGACCTTAATTGGTAAACAAGGAAATATTTTTATTGTATCTAACAATTGGTGATGATTGAGGATTTATGGTTTGGAATGTGAGTTTATATCATTGTAACATGTATCTGACTGAAACTGCATAATGTTGTGACAACCATAAGTTATGTTTTTAAATTTTGTTGATTTTTTGTCAGGGTTTAAGAAGGGTTTAAGGACTGGTAAAGAATTATCTTAACCAGTGATGATTTTTGGTTTGGAAGTGATCTACATCAAGTTCAAATGTTGAAGATGATGTGGCACAACCCGTGTAGAAAGTTGTAATGCTATTTTGGCATGTTCGAAGATGGAATTTCTTGGGAATCAGCAAAGCACTTGGAAGAATGTTTTGTGGATTAACAACCTATCATATCAACTTCCTATGATGACTTATGACCATTCTATGATTGATATTATCTTTTAAAATGTTATAATGATTTGTATGATGATCTATATTGTAAAATCTTGATGTATCTAGGGTTTAGTTGCCGACCTAGTTGTAAAGTTATTTATGTCGGTATTGTTGATGTTTGTTGGGTTGGTTGGTTGTCTTGAGAAGAGTGTGAAGAAAAACTAGGATGTGAGAAGATCTGCTAGAGTGTTACAGACTAAGAGCATAATTAGATCTGATCAAGCAAGCAGTTAAGTGCAAAACCTAGATCATTCACTGTTGTTCCCTAATAGTTGTATCAGATAAAATCCCTTAACACGGCAAGTCCAGACAGGCCTTATATTGCAAATCCCCTAATAGGGTGACTTATCATCTGAGTTCTAAATCCTCTTGTGAGGTTTTTCCTAACAGGTCAAAGCTCCTAACAGGGCTAAGATAAAATCCCTTAATCGGGTGACTCCTAACAGGGCATCATTGTAAGCTTCTAATTGAGCGTGGCTCCTAACATGACACATTCCAAAAGAGTGCACAATTTTTGTGGGTATCAATTCCCACCGTGGTTTTTCCCTATTTGGGTTTCCATGTGAAAATCATAGTGTTCATATGGTGAATGTTTTTGATGTGTTGTTATGTTTTACTTTCAATTTATGGATGGTTAATGAACACTTAATGAGCAGCATTGATATATCAGTTTAAGATGTTTATCAGCAGATACCAGTACTAGTATACAAGTTTATTGATGGTTAAAGTTTGATTTGGTGAAATTTTATAAGTCCAAGTTTCTAATTTAAATTTATTGTTAATAGTAATTCATCCCCCTCTCAGTATTAACTGGATCCTCTAAGATTAACAATTGTTATCAGAGCCTTGGTCCTCTATGTGCAGAAAGCCTAAGAGCTTGAGGGAAAGATCCTAAAGAAATATGATGAAGAAGGAGGGTCCCAAGTTTACCAAGGATAATTACCGGATATGGAGTGATTGGATGAAGATCTACCTTAAAGGAATGGGTTCTCAATATTGGAATCATGTGGTAACCAACTATGTTTCTCCTACTACCAACCCCTTGACACCAGATGAACTTAAAGAACAAGAAGAAAACATTTAGGCCCTTGAAGAAATTGTAAGTACTTTGTTTGATTAAGAATATATAGATGTTCATGGAATAGAGAGTGCAAATGAGGTATGGGAGAAATTAATATTAATTTATGAAGGAGATGAACATGTACAAAGGGAAAAAGAAGAAATTTTAAGAGGTAAATTTGATGATATGAAAATGGTTGATGGTGAGAACATAGCACAATATGGTCAAAGGATTAAGGAATTTGTAGGTGCTATAAACAGTGCCAGAGGTAAAATTGGTGAAGGTACTGTTGTTAGAAAGATGCTTTGAAGTCTTTTACCTCAATATTCTATCAAAGTTTATGCAATTCAAGAACTAAGATCTATTTCCAAAGACAAAGTCATTGTTGATTCTCTTATTGTAAAGTTGACTGCATTTGAGCTAAACAGTTTTGATAATAGTATTTTTAAACCTTCTGAATCTTCTTTAAGGATTCTATAACCAATACATCAGTAAGGAAAGGAAAGGATATCTATCATAATCATGACTGTAGGTCTAGTCATGGTGGTAGTAGAGATGATGGTAATGAAGAATACCATCTATTGGAACTTGAGGCATCATTGGCTAAAAGATTGTCTAGAGGAGCATGTAAATATAAAGGTAAATTACCCTTGAAGTGTTTCTCTTGTAGTAAAATTGGACACATAGTTGTTAATTTCCCTAACATTGATAAGAAAGAGAAGTTCAAAAAGTACAAAGGAAAAGGCAAGAAACATTGTTATGTTGCAGTAGATGAAGGTGTGACTGATGAAAAATCAGAGGAAGATGACAATGAGAAATTAGTGTTTGTTGTTGTGAAGGAAGATCTAACTAATGAAAAGGCATTGGTGTCTCACATGGATAGTAGTGATGAATGGATAAATTATAGTGCTTTGTGACACTACATGACCAGTGATAAAAGTAAGTTCATATCCCTTGAAGAGTTTTATGGAGGTGTTGTAAGGTTTGGTAATAACTCTCCTTGCATGGTTAAAGGTAAAGGATCTATCTCATTAAATGGAAAGAGTAATGTTGATGATGTCTTTTGGGTTGATGGAATAAAACATAACCTTTTGAGTGTTGCAAAACTTAAAGATAAGGGATATCTACATGAATTCAAAAGTGGACTGTGCAGGATTCTTGGAAATAATGGAGAATTGATTGCTACTCGAAAGAAGACAAGAGGTAATCTTTTTCATTTGAATACTAATATGAATAATTGTCTGGTGGCAAAGATTAAAGACAGTTGGTTATGGCACAAGAGATTTTGTCATGTGAATTTTGACAATCTGATAAAGGTTAGTAAATCAAGTATTGTGAGAGGTTTGCCCCATCTTGTGAAACAGGGCAATGTGTTATACAAGGTCTGTTAGATGGGTAAGATGACTTCTATGTTTTTTAAGAGTAAATCTTTCTCTTCAGAGAATATTCTTGATTTGGTCGTATAAGGACTAAGAGCTATTATGGTGATAAGTATTTTATGATCTTTACTGATGATTTTTCCAAGATGATGTGGGTAACTTTTTTGAGAGAAAAGTCTAAGGCATTTAGTAAATTTAAAGAATTTAAAGATCTAGTTGAGAAACATACCAGGAAGAATCTGAAATGTTTGAGATCTGACTGGGGAAGTGAGTTTACTTCTAATGATTTTGTGAAGTTATATGATGAACAAAGAATTAAGAGGAAGATGTCATCTCCTAGAACTCCACAATAGAATCGGATAGCAGAGAGAATTAATAGAACATTTGTTGAAGCTGCTAGAACCATGTTGGTTCAAGGTGAAGTACTGAAGATGTTTTGGAGATGATTAGTTGGTATTGTTGTTTATACTTTGAACTGGGTACTTGTCAAGAAAGGTAACAACAAAACACCTTATGAATTGTGGCATGGAAAAACTCCTAATGTAAGTTATTTCAAAATTTTGGGGAGTAAATGTTTTATTAAGAGAGATGATTACACTGAAAACTTTGATGCTAAGTATGATGAAGGTACTTTTCTTGGATAATCTATAAAGAGTAAGGCATTTAAATGTTATAACAAGATAACTAAGAAGATCATTGAGAGTGCAAATGTGAAGGTGGATGAACTCTCTAAGCAATCTGGTGAGACCAACAGATCTGAACCTAAGAATGATAAAGAAAAACTTGTGTTTATAGAACCGGAAGTGCAAAAGAATGTTGAGCAGGAAAATGCAGAAATAGGTGCTCAATCGGTATGTAATGCCTGCCAAAATACCCTAAAGAAACTAAACAATAATATACAAATGGAGATAAAATTTTTTTTCTTAATTAACATCTAATAACAACTAATGCAACATATAACATCTCCATCTATTTACATTCATTAACCAATTAACCAATATGAACATACATCATTGCTCATTTCATCAAATAACGCAAGCGGAAATAACACAACATCATTAATATTTACCTAGGGTACTTTAACATCATTACTTAATTCATTTCCACAATAACATACTACACACATGATAGGTATATTTCACCTTCATTAATGCATCATATTCTAATTCTTTAACCATGAGATATGCAACCTAGAACATTACTTATTCCCCATGATATGCATAATTTCATGTCTACCAATGCATCCATGTGAATCATTCCTATTTACTAGATCCAAATAACATCTTCTAACATATTCACTTATTAATCTACGAATATTCCTCCTTCAAGATTATTTAACATTCTAAATAGCTTCTAAACATTCCATGAAATAATACAGCTAATCCATAATGCAATTCCATTCTATTCCAACTATAATCCACTTATTTCCATGATTCATAAGGTCACATCTCTACAATAGTACAAATACAATATCCTTAAATTCTAATTTCCAACTACAATTCATCTTACAAATATGAGTACATTAAATACATCATGAGAATAGATCTTTCTACTACAAGAATCCATCTACTATATACAAGAATGTTACATTACATGCATTCTATCTCATCCATTACATTAATCTGCTACAATGTACATCCATAGTACATCATGAAGAAGAATCCACATCCACGCAAGAAGAATCCAAGAGAACATCCCAATGACTAAAAAGAACCAACCTCCCAACCATGTGGAACCAATGGAACCAGCCCCCGTGCTAGGAGATGCCATAGGGTCCCAACACATACTCTAAACCTAAGCTGACACCTATAACCAAGGAGACTAGCCACACAAGGACTCTCAAGCAAGAACTCACACATACAACAAGAATGAACTCCCAGAGGCGTAAAACTCATCAAGACATAAATGCATCCAATAAGCATAATCATAAATCATAAAGGGGAAAACACATGTAGAAGTGGATTGTCATCACATGTCATCCTCATAACATAATAACACAAGGCACTAGCCTAATGGACATGTGGAGCCATCTCAACCTATGAGAGACTAAGGGAGATTAGCTTACCATCTTCACGACCTTCTCATGCTTATCCTAAAACATCCTCCCTAGGACTAAGTCATGAGGCACAAATCAAATTATCATCTTATTAATTAATCTAACTACCCAATCCATCAATTATTAGGTTATCACTTATTTACAAATCACGGAAAACTCCAATGTGCCTTGGTGGTCTAGACTTCATGGATCCTTACAAGGAACCTCATGCAAGCCTATCTCTCGTGACCCTGGTCATCACAAGGAAGCCCACTCCCCCTAACATGGATCCAAATAATAATAATCACAAGAGGCTCCAAAACCATAATCAAAATTGAGAAGAAAAATGAATCATAAATCATAAGTAATCCATATGCAACCAACAATCTCATCTCATAAGCATGAAACATGTGAAAGGTCACACATGAGAACCAAAACCAGTGAGCCTTTTGGACAAAGAAATGTCATAAGGGCCATAATAAAAGCCATAAAAATCTTAAATGAGTCATCAAATAGTCTTAGCAAGGCCAATTCACTTGCTGGCGCAAAATCACAAGAATCTCAATCTCTCTCTTGGTGCATCAACCAAAGAGGAAGTGCAAACAACTTAAATGGCATAAAACACATACAAAACTCACAAATAAATCATATTAAGACATCACCAATAATAAATAAACATTAGACAACATCATAAATGCCCTCAAAAAGCCTCTGGTATGGCCCAAAGTCCAACTGACATCAAACAAACTTCGAACTGGACAAAACCCTATAAATACATAGAAAGGCACATACATTCTCTGAAGTGGTGCATATGACTGATACTATAGTGCATATGGGTGATATTTTAGTGCATATGGTGATTATTTTAGCACATATAGTCATTCTTTTAGCGCATAGGAAAAAAGTGTAAATTTTGGTAGAAAACTGCTTAAGTGCGGGATCAAAACTGCTTGAAACATAATCAGCCAAATATGACGTATTTATATTGGTCAAAATCAGCACCAAATGAAATTTTAGAATATGTGAACAAAATAAAATAATAAAATTTACCCAAGCAACTCCAATTGAAAACATAATGCAGACTTTTGGAGGAAGAACATCTCCAACACTGTCAAAACTAAGGTAATACTCAACAACCTTGAATCTAAAACATAGAAAGCATAATATATGACTCAAATACATTTAAAAAGACATTCCACATAACAAATAACAACCATACACAAGAGGATGAGTGAAATGAGAAGGGAAAAAGTCATGTGAGTCTCCCCTACGATAGAGCCAGATTGGGAGCTCACCAAGACTCTCCTCTTTCCCAGATTCGTAATCTCCATAAGAACTCATCTACAAGGATAAAATCTCCCTAATAAACAATAGAAATCTATTAATATAATTAATACAAAGACATATACAAAATTTGCAAGACATTTCGCATGTCGAACGTTCACGACAATGCACAGGAAGCATTATTTCCAGAACTATAAACCAAGCAAAAGAATCTAGAACCCATGGCTACCCATTCCAAATCTAACAAGAATAAAGAGAATGCATAAACCAAATCCCCTTTTTTTTTTCAAACAAATCAAACGTGGAGCAAACAAGTTTCAAAACTTTGGAAGAAAAAGAAGAAACCAATGGAGAGGCCTCCAACCTGCAACCTATGTGATGGTTTGTAGCTGAAGAAGAGCTCCCACAAGACAAATCAAAATCCAACCAAGCTCCAGCCAAAACCCAAAGTGAAGAAATCCAAAACCAAGGAAGAAAACTTGCTGGAGAAAATTTCCAAAGAATACCCTAAAACCAACCCAAAAAACCTCATGGGAATGAAAATAAAAAGAAAAAATATTCCAAAACCCTAGCCTCAATCTCGGCCAATCAAAATATTCCATTTTGGAGTATATTTTACCAACCCACCATATAATATAAATTATTCACCCATTTTAAGTTTAACCAATGAGAGTAAAGGGTAGGTAAAGTAAATATAAAATATACTTATCCAGCTAAGTGGGAATGTTTTATTTTTATTTAATTTAATGTGTTCATACACCCCACTTAGGAATAAAAGTCAAACTATTAAATAAACATAAGCTGTAAATAAATAATCCAAATGGGGATTAAAATCAAATAAACCAAAAGCTAATAAAATAAATTTAAGAACCAAATAAATGTAAGATATCAAATAAATATCAAACCATAGAAGGTCAAATAAATAATTAAATAATCAAATACCATTAAAGAATAAATCACAATATTAAATAGATATTAAACAACAATAAGGCTTATCAAATATTAAATAATCATAAAATCAATAAACGTTAATTATCAAATAAATATAAATATCAAATAATTAAATATTTAAAACTTATAAATTAAATACATTAAAATTAACATTATCAAATATAAAACTACACATCATTAGCCACATAATTACTCTAGCATAAACAAGTAAATCAACCAGCATAAAATGAACTCACAATACCAAAAGACCAAGCTTACCAATTGACATGGTGAATTATGCCAAGATGTTGACTACTCACGGTGAACAACTTAGACCTAGAGTATGTGAGGGGAACTCATGCCATCTTCAAACCACATAAGCCATTGGAACTAAAGACACACTCATACCTGTGAAGGCAGGTGGAGTCGATGTCTGGTACCTGCAAAATCCGGCAACCACAAAATGACAATATCACATATACATATACTAATATAGAATAGGCAAGTGATAGAGAATCACGATGACACATCCCACTCACAATGAGTGATGTGGAATCATCTCTATCATGAAGACAGTCAAACAATAGTCAAACACATCTCATAAACATCTCATCATATGTAATCATGAAGTAGGGTTAACGTAATCATAATCATCATCAAAACCATGATAAATCTAATATATAAATAATCCAACACATAGTGAGCATATAAAGTCCATCGAGTACATATGTCATCAAATAACATGATCAATCATGATAGTACCAACATCCATATAGATAATCAAAATAGCATATGTCCAATAGTGTCTAACATCAATCATAAGTCACTGAAGCACATGAGTAATTATTATCATCCAAATCATCAAAATATAGTCTAGATAAGTCTATCAAGCATAATATAAAAGTCAACTCTAGCCAAAATAAGTCAAATCAAGGGTGGACACTACATGGTAAATGAAGAAAGTGATGAAGAAGTTGAAGAACATGAAGTAGAAGGAACAACATTAGAACCGGTAATACCAAGATATGTCATACTGAATCATTCAGGAGACAAAATAATTGGAGATAAGAATGCTAGTGTACAAACAAGAAGAAAAATTGGATAAAATTCCTGTCAGATTTCAACTATTGAGCCTAAAACAGTGAGAGAGGCATTGAAGGATGATGACTCGATTAATGCATTGAATGAGGAATTGGATCAGATAGAGAAAAATAAAACATGGACACTTGTTCCTAGACTGAAAGACAAGAATGTAATTGGCACTAAATAGGTCTTTAGGAACAAGTTGAATGAAGAAGGCAAGGTTGTGAGGAATAAAGAAAAGTTGGTATGAAAATACTATGCACAAGAAGAAGGAGAATATTATGGTGAAACATTTGTACCAGTGGCGATATTGGAAGGAGTAAGAATGTTACTTGCTTATGCTCCTTATAAAGGATATAAAGTTTACCAGATGGATGTTAAATCAACTTTTCTTAATGGTATCCTTGAGGAAGAAGTGTACATAGAACAACCAGATGGATTTACTTTGTCTAAGGATAAAGATATGGTTTGCAGATTACATAAGGCACTATATGGATTAAAATAGGTATGTAAGATTGCATGGACACTTGATCAAGATAGGATTCTAGCATACCAGTGAGGTCAGTAACATATATCTTAAGACTAATGGAGATAAAATATTGATAGTTGAAGTATTTCTGGATGATATAATTTTTGGTGGTGATGATAATTTATTTATGGCTTTTGTCGAGGAGATGAAGAAAGAATTTGAAATTTCTCTTATCGGTGAGACTAAATTTTTCATTGGGTTGTAGGTCTAGCAATTGGATGGTCGAATATTTATCTATCAGAGTAAGTATGTTAAAGAGGTGTTGAAATCATTTGGCATGGAGGATTTTAAACTGGTTGGTACTCCAATGGTGAGAGGGTACAAGTTGTCCAACCAAGAAGATTCGCCATCTATTGATGAGAAGGAATACAAGTCAATAATTGGTAAATTGAATTATGTTGTTTATAGAAGGCCTAATATTGCACATGTTGTGTGACTAGTTTCTAGATTTCAAAAAGATCCCAAGGAGACTCGGTTGTTAGCGATGAAAAGGATATTTTGGTACTTGAAAGACACAGTAGATTATGGTTTATGGTATCCTTATAAAGGTGATTTCTATTTGAATGTGTTTACTTATGCAAATTGGGCAGGCAATGTTGATGATCAAAAAAGCACTATCGATGGAGCTTTTCTTTTTGGAGGTAGATTGGTTGCTTGGACAAGTAAGAAGCAAACTTGTGTTTCTAAGTCAACTACAGACATAGAGTAGTGCAGGGGAACCTCTTCAACAAGTTAATCATGCAACTGATGATTAAGGCCAAGATCTTAGGGTCATTGTGAATGTCTTTTGTGTGTGAACTTTTCATGTATTCAATAAAGACCCCACCATGTACACCAATGTCACAAATTAGGCATCTTGATAAGCTAGTTTGGACAATTTGGTCAATGGGGATAGTAGGATGTTTGTTTTGGTGTTTGATAGGTTTTTAGGGTGTCTTAATGGTTTTTGGTTGATCCAATTTGTGTGGATCACAAGCTCATGGTGTTGACAACTTTTGTGTCAAAATGCAACTTTTGAAAATGTAACTTTTGAGAGCAAAATGACAACTTTTCAAAGTTGGGTTGTTGTAAGCATCTCAATGGCTCCAACCTCTTCAAAATTAAGTTGAAAATCATTAGAGAGGGATATAAACATTGTGGAAATGATTCCCAAGGTTACATTGATTGTGGTTTTTCTTTGGAAGCAAATAAACACCGAATAAACTGAGTTTTCCAAGAAATTATGAGTTTGCAGAGATTTTACATCCTTGTACGGATTGAATTGGACAAAAAAATTCATGGAGTAGTTGGATGGTTGAATCACATTTCATTTGGTAGTGGTCTAAGGTGCTGAACATTTTTGAGTAAGGAGAACCCTTCAAATTTATGACTGTTACCTGGAAAGTAAGGGTTTGGCTACGATTTTAGCGAAAAATGGCCATATCTTGCATTCCTTTCACCTAGAAGTTTCTTCCTTTGGTGGACTATAGGATTGGCCTATTTATTTTAGGATTTTTATTGGGTCTTGTAGGGAAGACTTGGTTGTGAGGAGTAAGAAACAAATCTAGGTAGGCATCTCCATGTGACTACCTCATGCAAAATTAGGACAGTCACCCTAAAAACTTGCAGTGGTGGATTCCAGGTGTGCAACCCTGGAATTAGAAGTTATTTACCATCCCCCACATTCACATGCAATTTTTTTTTCATTTTCAAATGAATAAATGATGGTTTTTTTGTAAAATAGGCCTAATCGCCCTAATTAGGTCTCGAGGCTTCTAAGGGGTTCAAACCCTTAAAGTGCAAATCTTGTCAAACCATTTTGGGGATGAAAGTAACTCCCAAAAGGGTATTTGAAGAGGAAAGTATTTTTCCATGCTGTATGTAAGGTTTTGGAGTTAAGACCAAATCGCTCGCTAAATAGGGCTACTAGCTAGAGGGGTAGGTTTCCAAAGGAGGTCTAAGGTATTGAAGACAAAACCTAAACTAATATTTGGAATTGTCCTTATCAAGAATGAATGGACCAATTCCAAATCTCCCAATTGTAGGAGTCATGGAGTGGTGCAATAGAGAAGTTGAAGCCTTTTACTCATCTTGAGTAGATACTGGTGGTCTTGAAAAGCACTAAGGGGGGGGGGGTGAATCAGCGACCCCAAAACAAGCACAACTTTAAACACTAACCGGTAGATGAACTTAAATAAGAATTTGAATGAAATACATGTTATCCAAAATGAAATAACAACATCCACATAAATTAGAACATCCACCATAACACAAGTGTTTATATGTAGAAAACCCAAATAGGTAAAAACTATGGTGAGATGGAACTCACAAGTTATCTATTTGCAATAATAGAAAACTAACCAGATAAGGTCTTACAAAGTGCTCTACTAGGAGCGAATATTGTTAGAGATCCCAAGCTTGATTAGAAGCTTATACCCTGTTAAGAGTAACCTTTCTAGAGGATTTTAGAATCCAAACTAATGGATCACCTTGTTAGAGGATTTGTACAATGAAGCTTGTTAGAGCTTACCCGGTTAGGGGATTTGATTATGTTGTAATGATTAGAAAACAACAAGAAAGATTTTATTTGTTCTGAGTAGCACAAGACTTGCTTGATCAGATCATTCTAAGTACATTCAACACTACTATTCTTTTAAACACTTATCGCTCTTCAACAAAATATTTCACTCTTTATACATATCCGTATTCACATAAAAAATCCTCTTCTATATTAGTTCTCTCTCTTTAAATGATTCACTAAGATGTCCTGAAATAGACATAAAAATCTTATGTTGGTCATAGGAACACAATTTCCTAGGTGCAGTGTATCTAGACATTTAAACATAACTCATCACAAAAATGTGTCGGGACTCATGAAATTTGGTGAATTTGAGAGGCCCATATCAAATTTTTGCAGTTGCATTTTCAAATGACCACCTAATGAATCAACCTAATAGGCCTACTTTGAGGGCATGCAAAATGGAGCCAATCAATCATCAAGAGGTAAAGCTTTGAAATGTGTTGTACACCTTTCATTTGGCCTATCAAGTGTTCTACAACTTTCAAATTTCAGTTTGGATCAGTTTATCAAGTACCCATTTCAAGGGGTGGACTGAAAGTTGTTCTAGGTGCAAATGCAGATTTTATCAAGTGGCCTACTTTGAGTGCCTATAACTTTTTCCCAGTTGAGTGTTATGAAGAAATTTAAAGTGTACTAGATTCTATGCATATAAGTTTTCTTCCATGCAAAGTTTCAAGACTTTATGAATCCATTTTCTTAGTTTGGCAAGATGATTTCTTGAGCCACTTCATTCAGTTTTCTGGATTTTCATTGCTACATCTTTTTAAGTGGCTATTTTCATGAGCGCACTATTTTCACCCTATCAACTTCCCAGTTGAGCTAAGCATTCTCAGGTCTTCTTTGTACTTCAAGGTATCTATGTTGGCAAATGGACACTCCAATGAGAAATTGTAGGTGTTTGAAAGTATTGTCATTGATGGAAATCTTACAATCATGTGATACTGGTAGGCAGACACATCCACCGACACCGAAAAGGAGGAATACCGACATCTTGGCTGACAAATTTTTTGTATAAACATATTTTGTAGTTAATTGTAAAATCTTTTGTAAGCCGACATGGTAGATTGTAATATGACTCATATATGTATGAGATCATTGTAGATCATTTAATAGGCATTTGAAAAAAAGAATATAGCAGACCTAATGTGTGAATTATTAGGTCAAGGGTTTATATATATAGCAGAGCTTAAATCAGTATTGAATCTAGCATAGCAGATGCTAATGTGAAGCAGTAAAGAACATTGGATTAGTATAATCCATTTTTTTAAGTCAGTGTGACTTCTTTTGTAACTAAGCAGTGAGCTCTAGGCACTTGGCTTTCTTGCATGTGCAGGCCCCTATTGTAAGTAGTAATATTCTCTTATTGGCCAGTAAGTGAATATTGTGGGTCACAAATCCCACCGAGGTTTTTCCCACATCGGGTTTCCTCATTAAATATTGTGTTATGGTGTGCTTCTCATGTTGTGGTTGTTATTCTTATTTGCTGCATTATTTCTGGTTTATGGGTACATAGTTTTAATATGTTTTTCATGTTAGAAGTTGAGAAAATTATCTAATCGGTTAGATACTGATTCACCCCCCTCTTAGTATCTTTGGGAATCCTAATAATTGGTATCAGAGCATGGTCCTCTATTTTCAAAAGCCTAACAGCTTGAGGAAGATCTTGTCATCGGTAGAGATGGAAAACTTGAGAAAGCAATTGGAAACAACTCTTTCAGACTATGAAGTAGAAAAAGTGAAGAATATCAAACTTGAAGATGATCTGAAGGCTACTCAAGATATTATTCAAGGACTTCAAGAAAATTTCACTATAGAAAGGAATAAAAGAAGAGAACTTTGTGAGAAGATGCAAAATGAGGAAGATGAAAAGGAAACTCTTAATGATCTGGTGAACCAACTGAGATAAGATAACTGTATAATGAAGAATGAGATGCAAGATATGACTATGAGATTTTGTAAAGAAATTGAAGATAGAAAGAAGAATGAAGATGATTTGACTAGAAGACTAAATGATGCTAGAAATGAAAACACAAGACTCAGTCATGAAAATGATATGTTGAAGACAGATCTGACGCATACACAAAATGATAGAACTGAACTCATGAGACAGAAAGGAATTTTGGAAGATGAACTGACTGTTGCAAATCAACACAATGAGAAATTCAAGAAAAGTTTAGAACAACTTGTTGACATGCTGAAGAATCAGAAACCTAATGGTGATACAAATGGCCTTGGCTTTGAAACTGGTGAAAGCTCTGGTACTGCAAACAATCATGATCATAGAAAAATGGTAAGACAACCTAATGCTTACAAATTCAATGGGAAATGCTTTAACTATAACAAGTATGGTCATAGAGAAAATCAGTGTAGATCTAGAAATTATCAGAACACTAATACACCCACCAGTCAATGTTCCAATACAACAAAGTTGGTCATAATTAAGAAAATTGCAGAATGAATGTAAGATGTTATGTTTGTGGAAGATTTGGACACCTATCTAATCAATGCAGAACACATACCAGCATAGGATATGGGAAAGCTATTCAGAAAAACAATGTGACTTGTTATGCTTGTAAAAAAATTAGACATATTGCAAAATTCTGTAGAAGCAAGACCCCACTGGAAAATAAAAAAGGTCCTAGTTTGAAGGGTAAAGAAAAGGTTGAAGAGGTAAAGCAAGAATTCTCAAAACAATGGATTAGAAATTCAGATCAAAATGTTGATGGGAATACTCCTCCACCGGTAGAACAAAGTAACACTCCACTGGCAGGAGACTCCTCATCTAACTGAAGGAAAATCCTTTGGGGGTTTAGCAACAAATTGAAAAACATGCTATTATACCCTCAGTTCATGGTAAGAAGTTGAATTACTTCTATACCGGTAGATGAGTTAAGTTGTGACTTAAAATGGCAAGCATTAAATGTGGTAGTTGGAGAAAATAACATTATAAAGCAAGTGTTTTGGCTCCTTTTTTCATCCAAGCATTTCATCCTTAAGGCAGATTGAGGTATTTATAACTATGGCTTCTTCATCCACTCCTGAATTTATTGCAAACCCTACTGTGATTGAGGTTATTAAGTGCCCTAGACTCGTATTCAAACTGGTTCTCGAAATTGCAAAGAAATATGATAGCATAGGTGCATTGTCTCAAATTCCTAAGCGAGTAGTATATATTGAAGATCCTAGGATATACATACATTGTCATATAGATGAATTAGGTGATGATGAGATCAAAAACATGTATAGGACTGTGATTTGTGATATAGATGGTAATGTCAAGCCAGAACATAAGGTAGTAGAAACCCTAGGCTTTGTGGATATTCTTAGCATTCCTGACTTTCCCGAAGATGTAATAAGAATAGTTCTAAGAAGATGGTGAATTATTTTGGTTGGATTCAATTCATAAAATCACCAAAGAAGTAGTGAAAGTAGTAACAAGGTTACCTTCCACTAGTAGCAGACCTAACAGAATAAAAAAGGTCCCAAGTGACACAGCGATGAAACTAACCGGTGCAACTTTTGACAAAATATCTCTAAGGGTAAACGATCTAAAGGACATCAATGTCAGATTTATTAGTATGATCTTAGGTTACAAAGCCACACATGCAAATAGGTTGAACTTTGTTTCTAGCCTATGTATCAAAAGTGCATATGACATGATAAATGATAATACTAGAATAGATGTGTGTGAATGGCTTAAAGATGAATTGATAGACAATGAGATAAGAAAGGAACCTTTAGATTTGGAAATTTGCTTGTTTGCCTAATGTTGTACATTACTAAGCAAGTACCCAGTATTGGTAGAAGAGATTTTGGCTTTGATATACTAGTAGGAAAGCAACTATTGGATTTATTAAACAATATGGGAGAAGACAGAGAGAAAAACACAAATGAGCATTTTCAAGCATTGAATGCTCGAATGAAAACAAGAGTAAGACTATCACAGGCAATTGTAGATAAATATTAGAAGGAAATATGTTTTGTAATCAAGAAAGAGGAAATCTGGATGGAGGCAGTTGTCCCTAGAACTATCTGGGTAACTGAAATGGGCTATGAAATAGATGATAATATCATAGAAACTTATGTAAAAGTCCTCCTTGAAGCACTGAAGGAATCCACTGAGAAAGTCTTTCGAAATGTAGAAACAATTGAAAGTGGAATTCAGTCAAGAAAAAGGGTTAAGAAGGTTGAAGAAATAGTAAGGAAAGGAACCTGATAGGAAAAGGCAATTAAGGAAGATGTTTTGAAACAAACTAGTATAAAAGAAAGTGAGTTGGAAGGACTTCAATCGGAAGCTCATCTTTCACCGGTTGAAACTTCCTCTGAGAGTGATATGCTAGTGGTATTCAAAAGGGTAGAAAGGAAAAGAAAATCCTCATTGGTACCCTCACCCACTCCTAGAAAAACAAGACAAAAGCAACAGGCAGTGAGGCCTCCAGTGAAGAAGTTAACTCCTAAGAAGAAGAAGAAAGTAAAACAAGATATTACTCAACTAGATAAACTCTTAAGTGAAATAACTAAATATGGAAAGTTGAAAAACATTAGCAAACTATACAACACACTATTTGCTGATGACAAAGAAAGCATAGAGAACAATGTAATTTTACACTTGGAAATTTACAAGAAATTCTTGATGGAAATTATTGATGAAATACCAAATGATTTGTATTGAAGATTAGAAGCCAGAAGGGTAGCCATTGTTGAGCTGGATAAGAAAATAAAAATTGAAAAATTACTTGCAATGCATCTAGTTAACTCACCTAATGAAATAGACAAATTAATCAATGAAGCTAACCGGATAGTATTTTCATCTGCTTACTGGTATGTAGCACTGATGGCAGGTAGAGTGAATGAAGTCTCTGAGGAAATAGCAGATGCATGGGACATATTCTTTGTAGAAAAAGAGAAACAGGAAGAGTTACAAAGACCCAAGACTATCAGAGTATACCAAAAGGATAGGGATACGGGAAAAGGTAAAGTAGGTGGACCTCCAAGCCTTAAAATAACTGATAATGTGCTCCCACCTCTTGCTAATAGTCCACTAGCACATACTATAGACAACCAACCGGCCACTAAGAGTATGGAGACTCCACTACAGGATACTAATCCTGAGTCCAAAATTTTGTACACTGTAAATATAGACACACATGAAGTAAATGTTGTGGTTGATAGAAAAACCACTGAGAATAAGAAGGAAGAAGTGACTACTGAGTCACCGGCTATAGATGTTGAGGTTGTTGGCATATGGACACTCCAATGAGACATTGTGTGTGATTGAAGGTTTTGTCATTGATGGCAACCTTGCAATCCTATGGCACCAGCAAGACATTATACCGACAAAGCATTACTTAGGCAACCTTGCAATCCTATGGCACTGGCAAGACATTATACCGACAAAGATTTACTCAAACAAAATAGTGCACTGGCATCAACAAAATCAATCTACACTAGCATCGGCACAGAAGATGTACACCGACACAGAAGGAAATATGTATACTGGCATAGACGCTGACAGGATTTCTGATATGTAATATTTTGTTTATCATTGTAAGCCGACTTGGCAAATTGTAAAAAGACTCTTGTATATAAAAGAGATCATTGTAGGCATTTGTAGGATATGGAGAGAATGTAATAAATAAATTATAAGACAAACCTAATGTGCAAATTGTAGGTCAAGGGTATATGTAAAGAATAGAGAAAGAACCGGTACTGAATCTGGCATTGAAGATGCTATTGTAAAGCAGTACAAAATATTGGATTTGTGTAAATCCTCCTTGTAAGTCAGTGTGACTTCTTATTGAGCAGTGAGCTCTAGGCAGTTGGCCTTCTTGCATGCACAGGCCCCTATTGTAAGTAATATTCTCTTATTGGCCAATAAGTGAATATTGTGGGTCACAAATCCCACTGAGGTTTTTCCCACACTGGGTTTCCTCATTAAACATCTTGTGTTATGGTGTTCTTTTCATGTGGATGCTTTTGATTCTGTTATTTGCATTAATTCTTACATACCGGTATACTGTTACTTTATATTCTGCATATTCAGTTATAAGAAAATTTCATTACCGGTCAGATACTGATTCACCCCCCCCTCTCAATATCCGTGGGAACCCTAACAGAGGTTGAGGTTAATAACACTGTAAACATGAGCATAGAAAAACCGACTCTAACAGAGCAACCGACAGAGGACACCATTGGTAAAACATTAGAAGAATAGGTAGATAAAAGTGAAAAACAATTAGGAGAACCAAAAATTGATAGTACAGAGGTACAAACTGAGAAACTGGAAGTGCATACAGAGACTACATCTGAGAAACCAACTGTTGAGAGCTTAGAGAAACCCTCTGAGACACAGATGGAGAAATCGGAACAAAAATAGGTTGAGACACAAGTTTAGATAGAGACAGTGCCACCAGATAAAAGTGAAAAGCCTAAACCTTTGCTAGTAGAAATGCAAACACAGACTGATCTACCAGAGGTCGAATCAAGCAAGGTGATTACTACAACCGGTAGCATGGATATTGTGAAAGCAGTTGGGCAGACATCTGGTACTTCAATGTTAGAATTTTGACCTACAAATGTCACAAAGGTCTTATTGAATTCAATAAAGAAGATCACTGAGTGCAATGCACAGGCCTATAAGGCTATAGATGATACAATCCCTACTCTTAAATTGATAGCACCTAAATGCATTGTGAAGAATAAGGATTCTTTAGGTCAACTAGACACATTGTCTAAATTCATCACCGACAACATTTTGATAGTTGATCAAATAAATGAGAACACATTTAAGGAGAGATTGATTAAGGAAAAAGAGAAATTAGTCGAGGAAATTGTGAAGAAGAACAAGGAGAAAATTGACACCTTATTATCAGATCTAGGAAAAACAATTTTGGATTTTAAGAAAATGTACATGGATACTTGCAAAACAGACATCTTGACACAGGATATAGATTCAATGATCAACATAACTCAAACTGAAATAAATAATATTGCTGACAATTTGATAGGTACATCCGATTCATTTTGGGAGATAAAAAGAAAATTGCAAATCTAGAAGAGAAAATTGAGAAGTTAGAGAAGGACAAAGATAAAGTTAAGCATAAGGCAAAGAGCTTAAAATGTAAACTTGGTCCAAAACTAGACTACCTCATTTCTTTGAGAAAAGAAATTTTTGAGGCTCTGGTTCCCGAACCTAAGACATCAGAAGAGCAAATGCACATACTCACTGATATAGTTCAGAGAACACAAGAGGCATTACAGGAAAGCAAAAGATTCGGCGATAGTTTAAAACTAGTTTTGTCAGATATATTCCAGATTGTAACCCACCGGTTACAAAAATCTAGGCAGGAACCACGCTCCACTGATAGCGAATGATAACCTTTTCCATTGATATCAAAGGGGGAGTAGTGTGATGAGAAAAATGATCAGAATAGGACATCATCAACTCAGGGGGAGCATACATTTTTGGGCACACAGTTTTGGTAAGACAAATTTTGGCAGATTCCTTTTAGACATCTTTTTGGACACTTTTTGATTTTTCTCATGAGTGTTGCCATCAATGCCAAAAGGGGAGATTGTTGGAAAATGCACACTCCAATGAGAAATTGTAGGTGATTGAAGGTATTTTCATTGATGGAAACATTACAATCATGTGATATAGACAGGCAGACATAGGCACCGACACCGACAAACTCTACACTGGTATACAAAACACCGGCACCGAAAAGGAAGAATACCAACATCTTGGTCGACAACAATTTTGTATAAACATATTTTGTAATTAATTGTAAAATATTTTGTAAGCCAACATGTCAAATTGTAATATGACTCATATATGTATGAGATCATTGTAGATCACTTAATAGGCGATTGAAAAAAGGAATATAGCAGACCTAATGTGTGAATTATTAGGTTAAGGGTTTATATATGTAGTAGAGCTTAAACTAGTACTGAATCTGACATAGCCGATGCTAATCTGAAGTAGTATATGACATTGGATTAGTATAATCCATTTTTGTAAGTCAGTGTGACTTCTTTTGTAACTGAGTAGTGAGCGCTAGGCACTTGGCCTTCTTGCATGTGTAGGCCCCAATTGTAAGCAGTAATATTCTCTTATTGGCTAGTAAGTGAATATTGTGGGTCACAAATCCCACCGAGGTTTTTCCCACACCGGGTTTCCCTATTAAATATTGTGTTATGGTGTGCTTCTCATGTTGTGATTGTTATTCTTATTTGTTGCATTATTTCTGGTTTACCGGTACACAGTTTTAATATGTTTTTCATATTATAAGTTGAGAAAATTATCTAATCAGTCAGATACTGATTCACCCCCCCCTCTCAGTATCTTTGGGAATCCTAACAATCTATGCCTCAGATTTGGGGGTCTACGGAGATCATTTGATATTTTTAAGAAATGCATTTTGAGGTCCCTCCACATTGGTTTTATCAGGTTCATAGTCTTGACAGAGCCAGTTGGTCATCTTTGACCATTAATAATTCTTCACTTGGGATTCGTCTTAAGAAACGGCTTGGCAGAGTGAATGCTTATTTATCAAACAGTACACCTATTAGTTTGCAAAGTCCAAAAAGGTGTTTTGACATGTTTTAAAATTACATCTTTGGGATTAAATGCGAAAATGTGGCCCAAGTGCCTAAAAGTTGCAAAACTTAGTTTAATGATCAGAAAATAGTGTCGATCGATTCCAAAGGCATGTTCAAGGTTCTTAAGGTGTTTTCAATGGTCAGTTGCATGAAAATGAATTTTTTTTTTAGCTGGACCCACTTTGGGACCCAACCTAACTTGTAGCTTCATGCATTTTTTCAGGCAAAGCTTAAATTGTTATTTTAAATCATGTCTTTTATGATTTAAGAGATATAGAAGAAGCTAGAGAATATTATAAGAGAAATATGGACATTAATGGTACATTGAAGAAGAGGCCTGACTTTTTGATAGCTGAAAGGGTGTAAAACCAAAGTTTTCAAATTTTGGTAGCATTCTCCCAGGCAAATGGTTGGAAAATGTTAAAATGTATCAAACCTTCAAAGTAAATGCATTGGCAAGTATAAATCCAATTCCACAACCTTTGCTAAGTCCTCCCTTGCTAGCCGTAAAAAATAAATGAAAAGAGACATGGAAACTTTAGCAGAATGCATGTTTGCTAGTCATAAATCCAATTCCACAACTTAGCCAACGCCCTCCCTGCACCATGGAATGTGCATCTAAAAGTTCAAACAAAATGCAAGTTTTGCATGTTATGGGTGAAAGTAATTTAAAAATCTTTAGCAGTGCTATTAGCTCGTGTTATGCCAAACCTCCTCCCTTCCGTGAACAATGTTGAAAAGGAATATTGAACTCCATGCAAATGTAAATGCTGAATGCCAAATCATCCTCCTTTCCCATTGTACATGGCTGGTGAGGAAGAGAAAGAAAGTTTCAACCAAATGCTTATGGTAGGTGCAAAGCCTAAAGCCCTCCCACGTGATAGGCATGAGTGCAACACTCCCCAATTGAAAACATGGTTGTCAAAAAGGCTAAAGAACCTCAAGAAAATTCAATTTGTAGATGTATTGCCAACAACACCCTCCTCCTATGCAGTGATTGAAAAGTAATTAAAATTTCTGCAAATGAAATTAGCAACAAGTGCATTGGAAGGAGTAAAATGTGGTGTTTGTAGAGGCAAAATTAAACTCTCAAGCAAATGTATTACCAGGTGAAAGCCCAAATTACATAACCTTTTCCCATTCCTCTCTGCACGGTATGTTAAAAGGAGAAGCTTTAGAAAGTTTCGAGCAAATGCAATGGTAGGTTTAACAACAAAACCCATGGCCTTTGTTAAATTTCCCTGTGTGGTGCTGGAAGGGCAGTAAAATAAACTCCAACAAAGGTAACTGGCAGGTGTAAAGAAAAATCCATGACCTTGCCAGCATCTTCCCTTGTCGTGGTAATGGAGGAAGGCAGTAAGTCAAAGGAAAACCTTTCAGCAAATGAAACTTCTAGGCAATCTCAAAAAATTTCAAAAAATGCATCTCCAATAAAAAGACATTAATCCCACATTGGCTGGGTGAAGAGATATTTTTGTTTTTAAATGTAAGACTACTCACTTCTATAGTGTCAAAGCTTAAAGGTTTTTGATGCAAGGTGCAAGCTTGGCGCCCAGTGGACCATACGCATGCATGCATGATTCTCGAGGTGACCGATGAGCTAGTTGGCAACCAAGTAGACCCCACATGTGCACAATTCCCAAGATGAGGGAGTTTTGTAGTGAAAGAACGAGTTAATTGGTGAGCAGGTTTGATGTGATCGGACAACGACCATTATATAGCGTAAGGAAGATGCTCGATGGTTAAGCAGTGTGACTCAATGACAAACCACTAATGGTCATGGTGAAAGCTAAGGTAATTAAAGATTATGCGAGTTCATAGAAGATCAATGGCAGTCGCTATACTGCAATGAAAAGTTGCTTGATGGTTAAGCGGCACGACTCAATGACAAACCACTAGTGGTTAGTGCAAGCGGTTAAGGTGAGAAGGCAGTCCGATGGTAGTCCAGTGGTGGACAGGTGGTGGTCTGCAAGCTTGTGAGATGGAGCTGAGGTGGCAGGTCCAAGTATCATCCCAGGTGTTGCCACGGGCGAATCATAAGTTTCCATGTGGCAAGACGCAGAGGATAAATTGGTGAAAAATTAAAATTAAATGTAAAGTACTGACTATTGTAAAAATTGAAAAATTTAAATGATAGACCCAACATGAGTGATTAATTATCCTGAGGGGTATTTTTTGCCCAAACATATACATATCATATACCTTTGGAAATCTCTTGGGACAAGAAATCAGTCATACGGTTTGTTTCAACAAACATGAGATATTTTGAGAGCAATTTCCATGGGAAGAAAAGGAGATATTTTTGTAGTTAGGGAAAAAGGGACAATTGGAAATCTCTGGTGCATTCTGATCTTTTCCCCCCTCCTTCATATTCCCATTTCTTCTCAATTGTAAGGGTTGCCATAATTTTTGTGAGAAGGCTCCAAAATTCTATTTTCCAGTGGATGGCATTTTTCAGTTTTTGCAAATGACAGGGTATTTCTTCTGGGTTTTCAGTGTTGTCTTTGCTATAAGTTTTGTTTCAGTTTGCATGTTTACACATATGCAAGGCATGTGTGAGTTTCCAAAAAATTGTCTCCAACATACCATTTGAATTTATAAAATTTCATTTTATCAAGGGTAATTTGGATTTGTCTCTTTCAGTCTTCTCTGAGAGTGTAATGTTTGTATTTTGGGTATTCTTCAAGGAAAGATTTAAATCTTGAAACCCAACGTTAATGATTTTGAGTGTGTATATTGGATATATATAAGTATGCTTTTGTGATAGAGTAGAGGATTGTATTGATGTAATGCATTAATACATGAGAATTTAATGTGGAAAGTAACTTGTAATTGAGATCTCTCTTCCAGTTTTATGCATGACTCTGTGGCCAGGATTAGGCATTGGTCTTTTATAATGTTGAAGGATTGTCAGAACACCAATTTTAAAATCCAATCAGAATATCTTTTGCTTTCTATTTTTTGGTAGTGTTCCATCCATCTCATGATTCAAACATTGCTGAGTTATAAGTGTAGATCTAGCCCATCTATTGTACCCTCCTTGTTTTTGAACCTTTTGAGATTCATCTTCTTTTGTGGATGTTGTCTTGTGTGTAATGGGTTTGATTCAATGCATCAAAGGTATACCCACCTAGGTTTTGTGGTGCCTGAAGAGTAGAAGGATTTAGATCCTTGTTATGTTGTCCAAGTCCAGAGGTTCTTCATAGATTGAAATTGGCTATTTCATAGATCAATTGTAGGTGAACTTGGGTTAGCTAGTTTTGGTGAACAACAAAAATGGTGACTCTATTGGGTAAGTGTCGTAATAAATCATATTGAATCGAATCCCAGATGTTGTGCTTATCCAATTTGAGGAAAGAGTCATTAAAGTGTTGTAAATCTGAAAGTACTTTTAGATCTGTTGTTATCTGCCTGGTAGTGTTGTATGAAGTCAGGAATATCTTCATTTTGTCATGAGAGTCAATTCCCATCCAATTGTTGAAAGTCTGCTATCCTTCTGTCTTTGTGTAAGTCTAGATCTGTTCATGTTCTATGAATGATTTTATAAATTCTCATAGCAGTGAGTGGCGACTCTGAAAGATCTCTGCACCAGTATGCATTATTGTAAAAAATTTGAAAGATTTGGTGAGCTTGCAACAAAGATGTAGCAGAGGCTTGGAGTTTTGAGATTGAAGGTCCTAGTCAAGGAAAAATAAGAAGTGAACATCAACATCAATTTTTTCTCCAGGTATTCCTCAAAGTATTCATGAAATCATTTTGTTCCTTATAAGGTGAAACAGTCACCATTAAAAGGAAAAGAAATTTGCAGTTTACATACTTCATGTTTTGAAATAAATTTCAGTTAAGTGATGGGAGAAGTATGTGGTTGTGAAAATTATGACTGCATGTGTTTTGAAAATAATTTATGAAACAGTAAGGATGAATGGTCATTGTCTAAGTAATGGTTCAGTAAATGTTATAAACTTTATGGAATTAGATGTTGTTCCTAGATCTAAAAATCCTTTGTCAAATCTGAAAGAAATTGATAAAGAGATTGAAATATGTCTTCAAGAGATCCAAGATAAAATCATCTAGTTTTTAAGAAAGAAAGTAGGGAAAAGAATGTTAGGTCCTAGAGACAACTGAGATGGGGGAGGGGGTGAATCAGTTGTCAACAAATTTCAAACCAAAAAAAACTTAACCAACTTAATGCTTAATATCGGTAAACCAGTTAAGTATGTCGATAAACAATTTTAACAGTTAATAGCTATACCGGTAAAGATTAATGCATGAAAAATAAACACAAAGTCATCCACAACACATGACACCAATATTTTGTTAGATCCCAGAGACAACTAAGAGGGGGGGTGAATCAGTTGTCAAATAAATTCAAACCAAAAACTAATTAACCAACTTGATACTTAATACTGGTAAACTAGTTAAGCATGCCGATAGACAATGTTAACAGTAAATTATTATACCGGTAAGGATTAATGCATGAAACATAAACTTAAAGTCATCCACAACACATAACACTAATATTTGTACATGGAAATCTTGTAAGGGGGAAAACCATGGTGGGAAACCTTACCCACAATCAGATGATACTACTATAGATAGTAAGTGTACATAAATGGGGTTTGCACATGCAGAAAGGCCAACATCCTAGAGCTCACTGCTCAAACACAAAATGGGAGTCACACTGACTACAGTTGGATGGTTAAATCCAATAAGAATGTATTGCACAAAATAGCATCTTCTTATGCTGGATTCAGTACCGATGTAATGCTGATATGCTTCTACAAAAACCTAGCTTCACCTTCAAATGATGTCTTTATGTATACCTCTGCTTAATCTCGCATATACCTTCACTCAATTCTTTTTCCGCATTCCACACTTGATCTTACAAATAAGATCTTACATTTATACTATACCCTAAGATTAATTTTAGTAGGTCAGCTCTACAAGATATTACAATAAAAACATTTTACGTACAATATAATATCCGATGCAATAACTGATTAAATATATTGGCTTAATGCATTTACATCAATAATAAATCATCTCCATATCGTGCCATGCTGATTTGGAAAAGATAAACTTGTCGGTGTAACCCTAGATAACCCTAGACCTATTTGCTGGTAAAAGCAAATATGCAAATATGAATATACCAATGATCAATTCTTTAAAACAAAGTGTCCACATGATGTATTCGACATTACCAAGTGTCTTCCATATCATTCCAGGTACCGGTGAACATTATATCCTTCCAGTGAACCATATACCACTAACTATGCAATAGTTACTTGCTTGCCGGTGAATGTTGCTGGATCTCCAAAGTGCTTGTTTTCAGTAGGTGTTGACATAAATGACAAAACCATACCAAAATACCAACATATTTGTACATGGAAACCTTGTAAGGGGAAAAACCACGGTGGGAAACCTTACCCACAATCAGATGATACTGCTACAGATAGTAAGTGTACATAAATGGGGTTTGCACATGTAGAAAGGCCAACAACCTAGAGCTCACTACTCAAACACAAAATGGGAGTCACACTAACTACAATTGGATGGTTAAATCCAATAAGAATGTACTACACAAAATAGCATCTTCATATGCTGGATTCAGTACCGGTGTAATGCTGATATGATTTCTCAAAAACCTAGCTTCACCTTCAAATGACGTCTTTGTGTATAGCACTTCTTAATCTCGCATATACCTTTTCACAATTCTTTTTCGCATTCCACATTTGATCTTACAAATAAGATTTTACATTTATACCATGACCTAAGACCAATTTTAGTAGGTCGGCTCTACAAGATATTACAATAAAAATATTTTACAAACAATATAATATCTGATGCAATAACTGATTGAACATGTCGGCTTAATGCATTTACAACAACAATTAATCATTTCCTTAGCATGTCATGCTAATCTGGAAAAGATAAACTTGTCGGTGTAACACTAGGTAACCCTAGACCTATTTACCGGTAAAAGCAAATATGCAAATATGAATGTACCAATGAACAAAACTCTGGGACAAGATGTCCAAAAGATGTCTTCGACATTACGAAGTGTCTTCCACATAATTCTGAGTACCAGTGATCATTATATCCTACTGGTGAACCATATACCAGTAACTGTGCAATAGTTACTTGCTTGCCAATGAATGTCGCTGGATCTCCAAAGTGTTAGTGTTTTAGTAGGTGTTGACATCAATGACAAATCCATACCAAAATACCAACAATCTCCCCCTTTGGCATTGATGGCAACATAAGATGGAAAAACCATCAAAGTGCCAAAATAGAAATGCCAAATACCAAAAACCAACAATCTCTGAAAAGATTATAACAAGAAATCAGAGAGTAATAATCTCTCCTAAACAACAATCTCTCCCCCTAGGAGAAACACGTGTTTTCCAAAGTTTCCATACCAATTTCTCCAAAAGATAATGTGTTTTTCCATAGATATCTCTCCCCCTTTGACATGAAATGCCAAAGTTACAATAATACCAAGTTCATATACAAAATACCAACTACTCCCCCTGAGAAGTAGCTTCCTCATCAAAGACCAGAATAAAAGTTTTGTCTTTTAATTCTGTCGGTTCATGACAATCATCAACTATCTAAGTCTCTACCAGTGGTGGTATGACTCCAAGCTGATCTCTGAGTTTTCAAATGTCTCCTTAGGCAGAGGTTTTGTGAAAATATCTGCAAGTTGTTCTTTAATATTCACATAAACCAGTTTTATCTCCTTTTCTTCAACTTTTTCCCTTAGAAAATTCAATTTGATAGAAACATGTTTTGTTTTAGAATGTAGTACTGGATTCTTAGATATATCAATTGCTACAGTGTTATCACAATATATGGTAATAGGTTCCTTGCATTTTACCTTTATGTCTTTCAACATTTCCTTAAGCCATAGTACCTGTGTACAGTTAGTTGTTGTTGCAACATATTCTGATTCTGCTATTGATAAAGATGTAAAACTCTGTTTCTTACTCAAATAAGAAACTAATCTCTTTCCAAGAAAGAATTCTCCGCCGGTGGTGCTTTTTCTATCATCCACATCTCCTGCCCAATTTGCATCTGTGTATGCACATAATTCAAAGTTTTCATCTCTAGGATACCATAATCCAAGATTTATAGTGCCCTGTAAGTACCAGAAAATCCTTTTTACTGCTAATTCATGATTTTCTCTAGGATTACTTTGAAATCTTGAAACAATACATACTGCATTCATAATATTAGGTCTGGTTTGTGTCAAATACAGTAAACCTCCTATCATAGATTTGTATCTAGTTGGATTAACAGGTGTAGATTCATCCCTTTGAGATAATTTGTCATTTGTAGTCATAGGTGTGCTTACCGGTTTAGAGTTCTCCATCCCAAATTTCTTTAGTAACTATTTTAAGTATTTGGATTGACTCAAGAACATACCTTTGTTAGTTTGTGAAATCTGCAATCCTGAAAAGAATTTTATTTCTCCAATCATAGACATTTCAAATTCTTGCTGCATTTTAGTAGAAAATTCCTTACATAAACCATCTTCTCCTCCAAACATTATATCATCAACAAATTCTTCTATAATCAAGATGTCATCATTAGTTATTTTGTAATATAAATTGATGTTTGCATTTCCTTTAGTAAAACCAATCTTAAAAAGATACTTATCCAATCTTGCATACCAAGCTCTTGGGGCTTGTTTCAGTCCATACAGAGCTTTCCTTAATCTACAAACCATATCATTGTCATCTATCAAATAAAATCCATCAGGTTGTTCAATGTATACTTCCTCTTCAAGATCTCCATTCAAAAATGCACATTTAATGTCCATTTGATAAACTTTGTAGTTCTTGTGTGCTGCAAAAGCCAAGAATAATCTGACTGCCTCAATTCTAGCTACCGGTGTAAAGGTTTCATTGTAATCAACTCCTTCTTTTTGAGAATATCCCTTACACATTAGTCTTGCTTTATTTCTAACAACCTTACCATCTTCATTAATTTTGTTTCTGAATACCCATTTGGTTCCAATTACATTTTTATCTTTAGGCCAGGGAACTAATGTCCAAGTGTTATTTTTCTCAATTTGTTCTAATTCTTCTTCCAAAGCTTTAATCCAAAATTTATCTTCACATGCCTCATTAACAGATGATGGTTCTATTTCAGAAATAAGACATCCCTCTTCATTTGCCAATCTTCCTCTTGTCATAACTCCTTTAAATTTGTTTCCAATTATCTGATCTTCAGAATGATTCAATCTTACATACTGGGGTGTCTTTGTTTGTTGTTGTTTTTTAGTTATTATAGAATCCTTAGATGGTACTGGGGTAATTGGATCTTCATTCTGTACTGGTGGATTTGGTGTAAGTTCATTTGTCACAATTTCTATTGTCAGTTCAGAGTCTATATACCTTGAAGTTCCTCTGAATTGTTCATCAATTTTTACATTTGTACTCTCAAAGATTATCTGCAATCTCTTGTTAAAATATCTATATGCCTTGCTCTTAGATGAATAACCAAGAAATATTCCTTCATCACTTCTAGGATCAAATTTGCCAATATACTCATCTCTTCTAATATAACATTTACTTCCAAAAATTCTGAAATATTTAAGAGTAGGAGTATTACCAAACCATAGTTCATGAGGGGTCTTACCGGTTTCACCTTTGATGTGAACTTTGTTGAATGTATAGATGGTTGTGCTAACTGCTTTTCTCTAATACACATGTGGTAAATTTTCTTCTGATAACATACTTTTTGCTGCATCGAAGATAGTTCTTTTTTTCCTTTCAACAACTCCATTCTATTGTGGTCTCCGAGGTGCTGATAGTTGTCTTCTGATTCCATTTACTTCACAGAATGTATTAAAGTCCTTAGATGTGAATTCTCCTCCTTGATCTGATCTTAAACATTTGATTTTCTTACTGGTTTCATTTTCAACCATTGCTTTGAATAGTTTAAACTTTCCAACTGCTTCTGATTTTTCTCTGAGAAAAGTAACCCAACACATTCTAGAATAGTCATCAATGATTAGCATGAAATATCTATCACCTTGTAAGGTTTTAGTTCTAGCTGGACCATATAAATTAGTGTGAATCAAATCAAGAGCATTATTGGATTTTTTTGGAATACTTTTGAAACTAGCTCTAACTTGTTTTCCAAATTGACATTCCTTGCATATTGTGTTTTGAGGTTTGATAATTTTAGGTAGATCTTTAACTGCCTTAGAAGTACTGATCTTTACCATGTAATCAAAATTTGCATGACAGAGTCTCTTATGCCATAACCAACTTTCATCTATATGTGAAATCAAGCATGTCTTTTCACTGTTATTCAAATGAAAGATATTACCTCTAGTCTGATTACTGGTTGCAATTTCCAAACCAGTTCTATTCATGATTTTGCATTTTCCATTTTTAAATTGTAACTAAAATCCTTTCTCAACCAATTGACCAACACTTAAAAGATTATGCTTTAATCCTTCAACATAGTAAACATTGTTAGTGTTATGCTTACCATCAAGAGATATTGTACCCTTACCTTTGATTGAACAGGCTTTGTCATCTCTAAGTCTTACTAAACCTCCATTTTATTCTTGAAAGTTCAAGAATTTACCTTTGTATCCTGTCATATGATGTGAGCATCCTGAGTCAATGATCCATTCATCCTTTACTTCAACTTTAACTGCTAGAGTTTGTTCTACCAGTTGAGCAGTAGGTGTTGGTTGATCTTCTGTTATAGAAACAAAAGCCCATCCATTGTCAATCGGATCCTCATTAGAATCATCAGTCACACCTTCATTAGCAATGTAACAATATTTGTCTTTGTTCTTCTTGAATCTATATCTCTGATATTCAGGATTAGGTTTGTATGTCCTTCTAGCTTCTTCTCTTAGTCTAGCATGTCTATTAGGGCATCTCAAAGACATATGACCAATCTTATTGCAGTTAAAACATTTAAAGGGTGCTTTACCTTCATAATTACTTCCAATTGGACCTTTAGGAATTTTCCTTGCAAACAGTGCTTCAAGTTCTTCAAATTCTTCATTTTCTTTCCTGCTTTCTTCAATTTCTCTTACATAAAAGGCTTTCCAATCAGATTTTTCAAATGATGGAGTAGAGGATGTTGATGCTTTAAAGGCCAAATCTGTCTTTATAGTAGCAACAGGACTAAATTCTTCAATTTCAAAAGCTGAAAGTTTCCCAATCAATGTATCCCTAGTTACTGATGTGTTAGGCATTGTTCTTAACTCATTTATAGCAGTAACCTTCATTTTATATGCTGGTGGCAATCCTCTTAAGATTTTTGAAACAATTTCATCCTCACTTAATGTTCCTCCACAACATTTAATACCCAAAACAATTTCATTTACTCTTTCCATAAAAGTAGAATTCCTTTCATCTTCTTCCATTTTTAGATGTTCATACCTGACCCGAAAGCTTTCAAGCTTTGCAATTTTGACTGTGGAATATCCTTCATTCAGTGTTTCCAAATGATCCCAAATAGCTTTAGCAGTAGACCTATCTAATAATCCCATGATTTGTTGATCTGATAATATGCTCAAAAGTGCTTCTCTTGCTTTGCAATCATTTTCCTCATCTTTAACCAAGGTAGTTGGACTTTGCTGACCAGATACAGCAGCAGTATAACCTTTCTTTGTAACTTCCCAGACATCTTTGACAATGCAATTTAGATGTGTCTCCATTCTGATCTTCCATATGCCATAGTTGGTTCCATCAAGTTTAGGACTATCCTTCCTGAAATAATTAGTAGACATTGGATCTCCTCAAGTTGTTAAACTTCTGCAAAAGAGCACTAAGCTCTGATACCAATTGTTAGGTCCCAGAGACAACTAAGGGGGGGGTGGGTGAATCAGTTGTCAACAAATTTCAAACCAAAAATAACTTAACCAACTTAATGCTTAATACTGGTAAACCAGTTAAATATGCCAATAAACAGTTTTAATAGTTAATAGCTATACTGGTAAAGATTAATGCATGAAACATAAACACAAAGTCATCCACGACACATGACACCAATATTTGTATGTGGAAACCCTGTAAGGGGAAAAACCATGGTGGGAAACCTTACCCACAATCAGATGATACTACTGTAGATAGTAAGTGTACATAAATGGGGTCTACACATGCAGAAAGGCCAACAACCTAGAGCTCACTACTCAAACACAAAAATGGGAGTCACACTGACTACAGTTGGATGGTTAAATCCAATAAGAATGTACTACACAAAATAGCATCTTCATATGCTGGATTCAGTACTGGTGTAATGCTGATATGCTTTCTCAAAAACCTAGCTTCACCTTCAAATGATGTCTTCATGTATAGCTCTTCTTAATCTCGCATATACCTTTTCACAATTCTTTTTCGCATTCCACATTTGATCTTACAAATAAGATCTTACATTTATACCATAACCTAAGACCAATTTTAGTAGGTCGGCTCTACAAGATATTACAATAAAAACATTTTACAAACAATATAATATCTGATGCAATAACCGATTGAACATGTCAGCTTAATGCATTTACAACAATAGTTAATCATTTCCTTACCGTGCCATGCTGATCTGGAAAAGATAAACCTAATGGTGTAACCCTTGGTAACCCTGGACCTACTTGCTGGTAAAAGCAAATATGAAAATATGAATGTACCAATGAACAAAACTCCAAGACAAGATGTCCAAAATATGTCTTTGACATTACCAACTATCTTCCACATAATTCTGAGTACCAATGATCATTATATCCTGCCGGTGAACCATATACCAGTAACTATGAAATAGTTGCTTGTCAATGAATGCTGCTGGATCTCCAAAGTGCTAGTGTTTTAGTAGGTGTTGACATCAATGACAAAACCATACCAAAATAACAACAAAGAAAAGAAGAATCATCATATGTTTTCTATGAAAGATTTATAGCTACATTAAATGAGCTTTAAGCTGATGCTAGACCCCATGAGTCTGTTTGGATTGAGTTATTCTTAGAGCTTGATGATCCTGACTCAATTAATTGGTCTACAACCTTGAGAGAATAAAGTGTCACATGTATTAAAGAATGGATATATGAGATTGAAATAATTAAATTTGAAAATGTACACAAGATTGAGTATAGTGAGGGAGATGAATCCGTGAGTGGATATACCTCTTATGATACTGAAGGTGACTTTTATTGCATGACAGTGCGGATGTGTATTCAGAGCAAGAAGAAACTTGTGAGAACATAAGTAATTGTTCAAATAATCATGATCCCATTGAGGTTTCCGATCTTAATGATATAGATCACCTTTTTGTTAAGTTCAATCCATAAAATGTTTGCAACCAAAGTTATGAAACTATGTTGCAACATATAGCAACACTTTATGAGCAGCATGACAAAGGTTATGATGCAGATGCAAGTTGTTACAATGATGACATAAATATGCATAAAGACATGAGCACTATAGAACTAATACCTTTTTTCAGATTGGGACAATGTTTACAGCACAGAAGATGAAGCCAAAGAAAATGAAAATAAGGGAGAAGGTTCACTAAGTAGTGAACAAATCTCAGAACTCTTAGCTGCTGATTAAGAGGTATGCATCCAAAAATGTCCCCAATCTCTTATACCCAACTAGTACATGTTTTGATACTGACGGTGTTTTTGAGGGTGTGAAGTATGATACATATGTTGTTGATTCTTTCCCTATATTTGATTTGAGCAATGTACAAGATGAAAATGCATATACAGTTGATAGGTGTGATGATGTAGATTCATATGTTGATATGAACTCAGAATTTGATATGCATTGTGTGGATCTTGATGATAAAAACAATGACAGATCTTAAGTGGTCTTCTTTGATTTGCAAGTGGGAAATCAACCATTGACAAATGACAATCATGTGTCTTTACTTGTGCAAAGTGCTGATAGAAATTGTGGTTAGCATGATATTGAATCATAGTCATTTTATGAGGAATTTTTTCTCTCTAGTTTGCAAGACACTATTAAGAATGAGTTTTTCCCTTTTGTGCAAACTAGAAATAAAGATGTGCCTGATGTTCCCAACTTTCTTAATAAGTTGGATAATTTTTCTTCTCAGTTGGGAAGTAATTGTAAAGAGTATGGCACTCTTATGTTGCATAGTGATCAGCACTTTCAGCATTTGTTTGGTTTTCAAAGATTGAATGATTATGAACATGTTGATGATTATGTTTTATGTGATCAACTGATTAGAAGTGGCAGTGTTTCTGATCAGGCAGACGTGAATGATGATTTCAGCTTACCTTTGATTTGTGGAAATAAAAATACGGTGCTTGACAAAAGTAAGAATTGATTTTAGTTTTTATGGCCAGGGGCCATTTATAAGTTGTATATTTTTTATAGTTCCTTTGCTTGAGTTGTGTGGTTTTCAATAAGGAGCCCTGCTATTTGGGTGGAATACGGAGCCTTTGTATTTGGGAAGAGAAGAGAAGTGATCCATTTTTGGGTGGTCTGCTCTATCATAGATTTTGAATTCTTGTGTTGGTCTTGCAATCAACCATCCCCAGTCAGAGTCACTGTTGGGACTCATAAAATTTGGTGAATTTGAGAGGCCCATTTAAAATTTTTGCATCTGCATTTTCAAATGACCACCTAATGAATCAACCTAACAGGCCTACTTTGAGGGCATGTAAAATGGAGCCAATCAATCATCGAGAGGTAAAGCTTTGAAATGTGTTGTAAACCTCTCATTTGGCCTATGAAGTGTTCTACAACTTTCAGATTTCAGTTTGGATCATTTTATCACGTACCCATTTCAAGGGGTGGACTGAAAGTTGTTCTAGGCACAAATGCAGATTTTATCAAGTGGCCTACTTTGAGCGCCTATAACTTTTGCCCATTTGAGTGTTATGAATAAATTTAAAGTGTACTGAATTCTATGTATATAAGTGTGCTTCCATGCAAATTTTAAAGTCTTTATGAATCCTTTTGCTCAGTTTGGCAAGATGATTTCTTGAGCCACTTCATTCAGTTTTCTGCATTTTCATTGCTACATCTTTTTAAGTGGCTATTTTCATGAGTGCACTATTTACACCCTATTAGCTTCCGAATTGAACTGAGTATTCTAAGGTCTTCTTTGTACTTCAAGGTATCTATGCCTCAGATTTGGGGGTCTACAGAGATCGTTTGATATTTTTAAGAAAGGCATTTTGAGGTCCCTACGCATTGGTTTTATTAGGTTCATAGTGTTGATAGAGCCAGTTGGTCAGCTTTGACCATTAATATTTCTTCACTCGGATTCGTCTTGAGAAACAGCTTGGTAGAGTGAATGCTTATATATCAGACAATACTTTTGTCAATTTGTGAAGTCCAGAAAGGTGTTTTGACCAGTTTTAAAATTACATCTTTGGGATTAAATGCGAAAAATGTGGTGCAAGCACCTGAAGTTGTGAAACTCAGTTTAAAATAGTGTCGATCGATTCCAGAGGCACGTCCAAGGTTCCTAAGGTGTTTTCAATAGTCAGTTTCATGAAAACAATTTTTTTTTTTAGCCGAACCCACTTTGGGGCCCGACCTAACCTGTAGCTTCATGCATTTTTTTAGACAAAGTTTAAATTGTTATTTTAAATCATGTGTTTTATGATTTAAGAGATATAGAAGGAGATAAAGAATATTATAAGAGCAATATGGACATTAATGGTACATTGAAGAAGATGCCTGGCTATTTGATAGCTAAAAGGGCATAAAACCAAAGTTTTCAAATTTTGGTAGCATTCTCCTAGGCAAATGGTTGGAAAATGTTAAAATGATGCAAACCTTGAAAGTAAATGCATTGGAAGGTGTAAATCCAATTCCACAACCTTTGCTAAGTCCTCCCTTGCGAACCGTAAAAAAAAAATGAAAAGAGACATGGAAACTTCAACAGAATGCATGTTTGCCAGGCATAAATCCAATTCCACAATTCTACCAACTCCCTCCCTGCACCATGGATTGGGCATCTAAAACTTCAAACAAAATGCAAGTACTGCGTGGTATGGGTGAAAATAATTTAAAAATATTTAGCAGTGCTATTGGCTGGTGTTATGCCAAACCTCCTCCCTGTATGAACAATGTTGAAAAGGCAGATTGAACTCCATGCAAATGTAAATGGTGAATGCCAAATCCTCCTCCTTTCCTATTGTACATGGCTAGTGAGGAAGAGCAAGAAATTTTCAACCACATGCTTATGGAAAGTGCAAAGCCTAAAGCCCTCCCACGTGACAGGCATGAGTGCAACACTCCCCAATTGAAAATGTGGCTATTAAAAAGGCTAAAGAACCTTAAGCAAATTCAATTTGCAGATGTATTGCCAAAAATGCCCTCCTCCTGTGCAGTGATTGAAAGCTAATTAAAATGTCTACAAATGAAATTAGCAGCAAGTGCATTGGCAGGAGTAAAATGTGTTGTTTGTAGAGGCAAAATTAAACTCTTAGGCAAATGTATTACCAGGTGAAAGCCCAAATTCCATAACCTTTGCCCATTCCTCTCTGCACGGTATGTTAAAAGGAGAAGCTTTAGAAAGTTTCAAGAAAATGCAATGGTAGGTTTAACAGCAAAACCCATGGCCTTTGATAAATTTCCTTGTGTGGTGCTGGAAGGGCAATAAAATAAACTCTAGCAAAGGCAAATGGAAGGTGTAAAGAAAAATCCACGACCTTGCAAGCATTTTCCCCTGTCGTGGCAATGGAGGAAGGCGGTAAGTCAAAGGAAAACCTTTCAAAAAATGTATTTCTAGGCAAAAGACATTAATTCCATATTGGCTAGGCGAAGAGACATTTTGGTATTTAAATGTAAGACTACACACTTCTATAGTGTCAAACCTTAAAGGATTTTGGCACAAGGTGCAAGCTTGGTGCCCAATGGACCCCACGTGCGCATGCATGATTCTTGAGGCAACTGATGAGATAGCTGGCGACCAGGCAGACCCCACGTGTGCACGGTTCCTGAGGTGAGCAAGTTTTACAGTGAAAGAATGAGTTAACTAGTGAGGAGGTTTGAGGCGATTGGATGGCGGTGGCTATACTGCATAAGGAAGATGCTCGATGGTTAAGTGGTGTGACTCAGTGACAAACTACTAATGATCAGGGTGAAAGCTAAGGTAATCAAAGATCATGCAAGTTTGCAGAAGATTAACAATAGTCGCTATACCGCAATGCAAAGATTCTCAATGATTAAGTGGCATGACTCAGCGACAAACCACTAGCAGTTAGTGCAAGCGGCTAAGGTGAGCAGGTAGTCTGGTGGCAGTCAAGTGGCAGACAGGTGGTGGTATGTAAGCCGGTGAGATGGAGTTGAGGTGGTAGGTCCAAGTGTCATCCCAGGTGGTGCCATGGGAGAATCAAAAGCTGCCACATGGCAAGGCGCAGAGGATAAATTGGTGAAAAATTAAAATTAAATATAAAGTCCTAACTATTGTAAAAATTGAAAAATTTAAATGATGGACCCAACATGAGTGATTAATTCGCCTGAGGGGTATTTTTTTCGCAAACATATACATATTATATACCATTGGAAACCTCTCGGGATAGGAAATCAGTCATGTGGTTTGTTTCAACAAACATGAGATATTTTGAGAGTAGTTTTGACGAGAAGAAAAGGAGACATTTTTGCAGTTAGGGAAAAAGGGACACTTGGCAATCTTTGATGCATTCTTATCTTTTCCCCCTCCATATTCCCATTTCTTCTCAATTGTAAGGGTTGCCATAATTTTTGTGAGAAGGCTCCAAAATTTTAGGTTCCAGTGGATGGCATTTTTCAGTTTTTGCAAATGATAGGGTATTTCTTTTAGGTTTTCAGTATTGTCTTTGCTGTAAGTTTTGTTTCAGTTTGCAAGTTTACACATATGCAAGGCATGTGTGAGTTTCCACAAAATTATCTTCAAAATACCATTTGAATTTATATAATTTCATTTTATCAAGGGTAATTTGGATTTGTCTTTTTCAGTCTTCTCTGAGAGTGTAATGTTTGTATTTTGGGTATTCTTCAAGGAAGGATTTAAATCCTGAAACCCAACATTAATGATTTTGAGTGTGTATATTGGATATACATAAGTATGAATTTGTGATACAGTAGATGATTGTATTGATGTATGCATTAATACATGAGAATTTAATGTGGAAAGTAACTTGTAATTGAGATCTCTCTTCCAGTTTTATGCATGACTCTATGGCCAGGATTAGGCACTGGTCTTTTATAATGTTGAAGGATTGTCATAACACCAATTTTAAAATCCAATCAGAATATCTTTTTCTTTCTATTTTATGGTAGTGTTCCATTTATCTCATGATTCAAACACTGTTGAGTTGTAAGTGTAGATCTAGCCCGTCTATAGTCCCCTCCTTGTTTTTGAACCTTTTGAGATTCATTTGCTTTTATTGATGTTGTCTTGTGTGTAATGGGTCTGATTCAATGCATCAAAGGTACACCCACCTAGGTTTTGCAGAGCCTGAAGAGTAAAAGGATTTAGATCCTTGTTATGTTGTCCAAGTCCTAAGGTTCTTCATAGATTGAAATTGTTTATTTCATAGATCAATTGTAGGTGAACTTGGGTTAACCTATTTTGGTGACCAACAAAATGACTGCCAAACAAATGGTGCTAGTAACTCATCACAAAAATGGATACCGGTTAAAATAGTCAATACCAGTTGGAACAAAATATGTGTACTGTTGTCCTAAAATCTTCCACTTGATCTTCATATTCAACTTTATCTTCATTTTGATGCCGATTTAATGTAACCACAGGTTATCTCTTAGGAACATACTAGTTGACATAGAGTATCAGTTAGAGATAAACCTTAAACATACCAGTTAACAGTGTAAATCAATGAAGTTACATCGATAGTCAATGTTATCATATGTGTGTGTAACAGTGTTCCATCAACGACAACAAGTGATGAATACATGATATCATCATCAAGCCAACAATCTCACCCTTTGGCATTGATGGCAACACTTAGAAAAAAAAATTGAGTAATACAATACTGCTAAGTGTGCATACACAACACACACACACACACACACACACACACACACACACACACACACACACACACACATATATATATATATGTACTCATATTCCCCTTTTTAATGCAATACTCCCCCTTAATGCATGTATAAATACAAAATTTTCAAAAACACACACACATATTATTACTCCCCCTTTGACAACAATGCCAAAATGATAAAGTAAAATATATACATATATATAGAAAATCTATGTCAAAGTATTCATCATATATGACAATTTTAAACAAGTTCATGCATTGGCTATTCTCATAATAATATTATTGAAATTCTGCTTCATCTGGGATAAAGCATTCTCCCATGATTCTAGTATGTTATCCATATACTCAGAGGTAGACAACAACTGGGAATTGAATTCTTCCATTGAGTCTAGCGTGTAGGTTTCAGGAGTAGTAAGAATAGCTTCTGCATTGGAGTAGGCTCTTTGAAGAATGTCGACCTATGAGGTGAGATGACTCTTGAGCTCTCTTAGAGATCAAAATCTCTTAACCTTCTCATTATCATTACTGTTCAGTCTATCATGCAAATCATCTATAGACCAGTTAAAGGCATGAATGGAGTCCTGGAGTGGGACATATGCCTTGCACAAACTTTGTATTTCCTACTTGGTTTCAACTTGATTCTTAGAAATATCAGAATAAAAGAGAGTAACATAGGAGGTAGAGGCAAGATACTTCCCTCCAGATTCAATAGCTTTCTTTAACAGACTTCCATTATGAGCTAAAGCCATTTTACTATTTTCAATGTTCTTAGCTAGTTTATCTCCATATGCCTTCTTGTGGCTCTTCTCAGTAGACATTTGAGCAACATCTTCAAGTGATTTGATTTGATCAGATGCATTTGCAACTAACTGACCAAGTTTGTTGATATGAGTGGGAAGATGTGCAACAACTGTTTCCAGTAGTAAACCAGACAAAATTTCTACTGCATTCTCGATTGTCACTACTTCAATCCTCTTCTATTTGAGTTGCTTCTTGTGTGCTTGATATTGCATAAAATTAGCAATCTTCATCATTTCTGATGCACTCAAGGTGTTCATGTCAATAGGTCCTGAGATACTTGAAGAATCTTCATTATCATCATCAAGTAGTTCTTGCTTCGCTAGTTCAGGAGGTCTACTCTTAATGATGTCTCTTTCTATGTTTTTCTCTATTGTATCTTCAGTTTGCTCAGTAATAGCTTCCTTAGTAGACTCCTTTTGAGTAGTCTCAATGACCGGTGGAGATTGGGGTTTCTCTAGTTGTTCAGTTGCTGGTTCACTGACCACTTTTAGTTGAGTACCGATTGATCAACTGATGTAACCTATACTTCTATGATTGTAGGAGGATCCATATCTAGTGCAGTGATGTCTCCAAATAGGTCTACTATGTCTTGAACATCTTCATCAACAAGAATAATGGAATCATCCTTCTTCTTGGTTGGATAGACTACGTCAGCTTGAACAATTTCCTCTTCATCCATTTCCGGTCAAGGAACATCATCAGTATTATCATCCTTTTTGCTAGAGTGGATGACTTCTTCCCTTTGTTTTATTACACAGACTAGCTAATGAATCTCAGACTCAATAACTTCCCTTTTACAATTAAGGACCTTCAATTTCCTCATTTTAAAATCAAAATAGGCTTTGTATTCCTTAGTTAAAGCACTAATTCCATCCGATGATAGATTGGGAAAATAATATACAAATATTTCATCAATTATCTTCTTTTCTAATTGAATGACTTCTTTCCATTTATCTAACAAAGTATTATACACAGAGATTGAAATATCTTTCTCCAAATCATGCGGAAATCTATTGTAATGACCCAAATAATTTATTACCTGTTGGATTACTTGCTTTTGCTCATCTTCAATACAAGAATAATAATGTTCTTTGACATTGTCAAACTTGTTTCTTCCTAATAACTTCATTATCCTCTCAAAGATTATGTCAGGTTTGTAGGTAGCAATATCTATAGGTGTTGTTTCCTTTGGCACTACCTTTACCTTCTTAGGTGTTCTGCTAGTTTCTTTTTCCTTCTTTGGTTCTTCTTCAGAATCTGTACCCTCAGACTCTGGTTGCAAAATCAGTTTCCTATTTCTCTTCTTTGGTGTGCTCTCCTTCTTTTCATATACTTTAGGTGTTGGTTCCTTCTTCGTAAGGACACTCCGAGTCACCCTTGTGGTCTTTTTCACAGGAGATTTTTCATCAAATTTCTTTTGCTTTCCTTTCACTTCAACTACAGGTGCAGTACCAGTTTCAGTTGGTGCAACTTGGCTACCAAGATGTCCAATTTTGCCTTCTTTTTATTTTTGGGCAATGCTAATAGGGTATTAGCATAGCCGACCAATAAATCATGATTGACCTCATAGCTCATATCTTCCATCTCTTCTTCTCTAGGTTCAATTGCTTGCATCAAGTAGAAGTCAGTGGTAACCGTGAAAATTATGTCTTTTGCAAAGTGTTTTACCACATCTTCAGGTAACCACACTCTCATGCTCATCTTTTTTTGGAATTCATTAAAATACTTGTTCATGCCAGCTATAAAAGTATTCTTCATAGCCTAAATGTTGTTCTTGTTATGTGCATTGACCGGTTGTTCCTTGGACCATTCAATATCACCAATACCTGGTAGGAAGTTCTGAAAGTAGAAAATAACCTAGCTAAAAGCTGACCATATTTGAACTTCTGTGTATTGTCCTTCTTAATGGATTTCAAATTTTGAAATAATTGGTCTCTGATAGCTTCACAAATATCATAGTCTGCATTATCAAAAATCATTCTATGTGCTATGTGAATTGCTGCAGATGGAACACTGTTAAGTCTACTGGAGTAGAATACCTAGTAGCCTCTCACCATTGCTGCAAGTTTTACTGCAAGGTCTCTAATAGTGTTGATAGAGAAGGCATGCTTATCAGATGTAGAACCAGTTAGCTTGAAGACAGTGTCATTTGAAATTCTTCTTAACATAGGAATTTCACTGGTTGAGCAATAACCTGTTACAACCCTAATAGCCTCCTTAGTTATTGTATGGGTTCTTTCCAAATACATATTCTCTTTGTGGACTTGACTCAGGATGATTCTTATGTGTTCATCCTCAAAGCCTTCAAGAAAATATGTAGCATTATGAAACCCTTTTTCAAAAACCCTAGCATATTTTGCTTCAAATTTTCCATTCTTATCACAAAGTGATTTCAGCTAAGTATAGATGTGTAGAGCTCCTAAATATTCTATTTTGCAATCTATATAGTTGGACAAGTCACCTTTGACCACAACACCACTCGAGACTTGCGATAATGCATTATAAGACATAATTTCATCTGCCTTTAGAGCTTCCTCAGGCTTAGTAGTGATCATCAACCTCTCTACAAACTTAGAAGTAGATGCCATTCTAGATAAACAGATTTCGAAGCAGTATACAAAGAAATACCTTGTATCTTGCACGTCGCTCCATTTTCTAGTTGAAATGTTCAAATGCACACCCGTTCATCTCTCTGCAACTTTTGATTCAGCTTGATTTCTCTAATCACAAAGCAATTCACCAATTTACACCAAGACAATCTTGTTCTACTCTACAATCGCTTCAAATTTCTTTTTCAAAAGAGTTAGGGTAAAAATGATAGAGTAAAACTTGTTTTTATCCACTTTACCAACCGCAATAAATGCTCACACTTTTAGGTTATAAAACCTAATTTTTATTTACTGCTTAAGTGAAATGCCGGTTGATAACATGTCAGCAAAAAGTCACCAAAATTCAAAATTCAAAAAAAATTCTTTCCCACTTATTTTTCAAAGGGGTCTGGAAATGTTTTACCATTATGCTCCCCTTAGCCGTGTTAGACAAGCATAAGTCACTGGTGCTGGATTTTCTTCACTGGGTGAAGGAATGGTTTCCTCTACAGGCAAATCTTTTCTTTTCTTCTTCCAAGTCTGGTTCATATCCTCTCTAGTTTCCTCAACATCAACTTTCTGCTTGCCTTTCTGATCCTTGAAAGAGTTGACTAGTTTACTATTCCTTGATCTACAAAACTTTTCCAAGTGCCCTAGTTTGTTACAGTGGTAACAAACCATACCAGATGATCTCCAAGGTCCTGCATTTCCTCTTCCTATTATTTTCTTGCACTTCATAGGCACATGACCAAAGTTATTACAAAAGGTGCAAACAACATTTGTTGCCTTTTCCATTTCGAATGGACTAAACCAGTTGCCATAGGATCTTTGCTAGTTCTGGTTTACCTGGTTATCAAAATTCCTTATCTGGTCACCATTTGGTCTAGGATGCATGTGTGGTACAGGATTATTTGATCCATATTTGCACTCAATATGTTTATGCCCATACATTCCACATGTGTAGCAATGACCTTCAAACATTCTAGACAAATACCTAGCATTAGTATTGTAACTTGTATTTCTGTTAGGTTTGTTCCTACAAACATTTGTAGTATGACCAGGCTTGTGACAAACAAAGAAGATAGGTTTAAAATCCTTCTTACTAGTAGTCTTATTGACTTTAGAAGTATTTTTGTTCTTTGTACTAGAGGATTCACCTTTTTCAGTTGTATGAAAACCAAGTCCAGAGATACCACCCTTCATTCTCTGTGATTGAATTTGTTCTTCTAGCATGGCCAAACTTTTAACAAACTTCTCCAATTTCTCATTGGCTTCAGTAAGATTTTTGACAAGATCTTCATTATGCTTAGATATGTTCTCTTTCAGAGACAATGCCAACTCAAGATCCAGCTTTAGGTTTTCCTTTTCTTCTATTTCAGCAATCAAGTCCTCATCTATAGTATGTTTTTCCCATTTTATCTTTATGATCTTTTGATCTCTTACCTTGATAAGATCTTCAACAGCTCTTCTGGCTTCCAGTTCCTGACTCATGCAGATAGTGAGACCTTCTAGTTCTCTTCTTAGATTTAGTTTTTCACCATTCACCTTTTCAACTTCATCAACTAGAGCTTCAATATTGGCTTTATCTAAAAAACTATTATTAGATATTTCTAGTAGTTTTTTAGATAACTCTCTCCTTTTGGCTTGAGAGACTTTCAGTTTTCCCCTAAGGGATTCAATCTCATTTCTGCTAGCTTCTAGCTCTCTAACCATCTCGAAGTATCTTCTATCCCCCATGGTAGTTTCAAGATTCCCTTCTGAGTGGTAAGGCTTCAAAGAAGTTAGGCTCTAATACCAATTGATGGTCTTAAAAATCACTGAGAGGGGGGGCGGGGGTGAATCAGTGACACCAAAACAAGCACAAATTTAAACACTAACCGGTAGATGAACTTAACTAAGAATTTAAACAAAATACATGCTATTTAAAATGAAATAACAACATCCACATAAAGTAGAACATCCACCATAACACAAGTGTTTATATGTGGAAAACTCAAATAGGTAAAAACCACGGTGAGATGGAACTCACAAGTTGACTATCTGCAGTAATAGAAAACTGATCGGTTAAGGTCTTACAAAGTGCTCTGCTAGGAGTGAATCTTGTTAGAGATCCCAAGATTGATTAGAAGCTTATACCCTATTAAGAGTACTACCCTGTTAAGAGTAACCTTGCTGGAGGATTTTAGAATCCAATCTAATGGATCACCTTGTTAGAGGATTTCTACAATAAAGCTTGTTAGAGCCTACCCGGTTACGGGATTTGATTATGTTGTAATGATTGGAAAACAGCAAGAAAGATTTGATCTATTATGAGCAGCACAAGACTTGCTTGATCAAATATTTCTAAGTACATTCAACATTGCTCTTCATCTAAACACTTATCACTCTTCAACAAAAGATTTCACTCTTTATACATATTAGTATTTGCATAAAAAGTCTTCTATATCAGTTCTCTCTTTAAATGATTCACTAGGATGTCTTTAAATAGACATACAAATATTATGTGGGCCATAGGAACACAATTTCCTAGGTGCAGTGTATCTAGACATTTAAACATAACTCATCAAAAAAATGACCGCCAAACAAACGATGCTAGTAACTCATCACAAAAATGGATACCGGTTAAAATAGTCATTACCGGTTGGAACAAAATATGTGAACTGTTGTCGTGGAATCTTCTGCTTGATCTTCATCTTCAACTTTATCTTCATTTTGATGTCGACTTAATGTAACCACAGGTTATCTCTTAGGCACATACCGGTTGACACAGAGTACCGGTTAGAGATAGACCTTAAACATACTAGTTAACAATGTAAATAAATGAAGTTACACCAGTAGTCAATGTAATCATATGTGTGTGTGAGAGTGTTTCATCAATGACAACAAGTGATGAATACATGATAATCATTATCAAGCCAACAGATACTAGCATAGTGGTTTGTGAGTAGTTCTACCCATAAGGTGTGGAGTCCTTCCTTGTAGGATCCTTGTGGTCATTGGAGAGGTCAAAACTAGACCTATTTGACTTGTCCTTAGGTGTGTGACAAGGGATCTACTGTCATGCCCAAACTTTTGGGCACAAACGGGATAATTTTTTTTTTTAAATCACAACTTAATACATTAAAATTGCCAATATGAAATGCACTAGCAAGTTTCTCTTAACTATGTTCGAGTTAACTCTAACAACTAACTCAAGTAAACGAAAATAATTTAAAATTAAATGTAGAATACTAAATGAATTAATTTATTATCTCATCAAATTTAGTCAATAGATTAATTAAATCAAAACTCTCTAAAATAATTGATGAAGATAAAATTAATCTCCAATAACCATTATTTGTTTTTAGGATCTAATTAAATTAGTCCTATCACTTAGTTTATAAATGTCTATATTTTATTTTAACAATAATTAAAAAGTGTTTAAACTAGATTGTTTAAAGGGTCAAATAAAATTCATAATGAATATTTTCATATAAAGTTTAAACTCAAAGACATATATCAGATTAAACTCCAAAAATAATAATATAAATTTAAACATCATTCTTTCAAAATATCCTTGTGGTTATCAAAACATTTAATTGTCCATATGTTTATTAAAACATATATAATTTATAAACACTTAATAAATTATTTAATCTAAAATTTGCCTTATTCGTTTATATTTTAAACTATATATATATATATATATATATATATATATATGTATGTATGTATGTATGTATGTATGTATGTATGTATGTATGTATGTATGTATGTATGTATGTATGTATGTATGTATGTATGTATGTATGTAAATAAATGTGTTTTCTCTTTATTATAAGTTATCCATGCAAACCCTAATTAAAAATACATTATAAAAATGCCCCTTTATTTATTTTCATTTCTTAATTCTTCCTTTACTTTTCGAATACCCTAATTCTATTAATATAAAAAGAAACCTTTTATATTTTTCATTTCATATCACTCATACTACCCTAGCCCTAACCGGGCTAGGGTTTTAATTTTCTTTTAATCTTGACTTGTGCAGGGGCAAGGTTTTGATGAGCGGCGGCCATGGGGAGTAGCGATGTGTAAGGGAAGGCGGCGGCGGGTTCTCCCCATCCACCACTATGTGTACACACAGCGGCGGTGATGGTCGGGTGCTGCCCATTATGTGTATACATAGTGGGGTTCGCCCGCCCCCCCCTCTCCCCGAAAAGCCCCTTTTTTATATATATATTTGTTTTAAAGTTTGTTTGATTAATATTTTTTTTTGTTTGTTTAAAATATAATAAAATGTATATAAATATATATATATATATATATATATGTATATATATATTATATAAATAAGTATATTTTAAAAACATGAATACAAACAAACATATATATATATGTATATAAAATTTATTACATATATATATATATATATATATATATATATATATATATATATATATATATATATTTGTTGCATAATAAATCTAGGGCAACCTCTATATGAAATTATATGTTGATAATCTATTTTGAAAACATTTTTTTTTTTACAGAATAGATAGAGTCTTTAGATTTAAGTCTATGTATATATTTTCTTTATTTTGAATGCCTTGCTACTAAAAAAAAAATAGAGATAGTTTATTAAATCCTTAGATTTATTTTTTGCAAATAACTCGGATTTGACAGAATTAAATAATTTTAAACAACAACTATATAAACCTAGAAATTATTTAAATAAATCTTAAAGATAGACATGATATTTTTTTTTTCTTGATTTATTTTTTGCGAATACTTAAAATGACAGTTTTCAAATAAACTATTCTTGCTCTTCACATATAGATCTAAATATTTTATTTCCAACCTACTACATTCATGCTAATATATTTCATTTCTTTTCTAATATTTTTTTTTTTAAATGCATAAAGGGATAAAATAAATTTCTTGCTTTTCAAAATATCATATACTCAACAAATGTTATTTTCAGAACTATAGAAACTAAATCTAGAATACTCATTTCTTTTCTGCAAAATAGAACAATAAAATATTACATTTCTTTAAAACATATTTAAAAGACACTATTGTCAACTTTACAAATGGATCTCTCATTTCTAATAAATGAGGTCTTTAAAAATAATAGATACATTTCTTTTCGAAAATAGATACAACATAGTTTCCCTTTACATTGCTGCAACTTAAAATGTAAATATTCCATTTTCCAACAACCTGCAAATAAATCATAGGCTATGACCATGGAGTGCTCACCTCCTAGCCTAGGCTAACTAGTAGCCACCCCCGAGCTTAGAGAACCAAGCCCTAGATAGGTTACACACATGCAAACACAACAAGCAGGGGAAAACAATCACAAACATATTCCCAACCAAGGCTACACTGCACCACACAATGTGATGTCTTTACACGGGTAGTAGTGGACCAAATAACTTGAGGAGACTGCAAGTCTAGTAAAACACAAAGCCACCTCATGGAAACAAGGATATATCATAAGTATAACAACCCCACATCCTTATGCCCCCCAAGGCATTCATGCCTTATTTCTCTCCTTATGACCCCCAAATGCATAAACAAGCCATGCAACAAGGGTCACATAAATATACTTTGAGATCACTCTCTTAAGGAGAACCTCTCACTCAAGGGTTGTCAAACTTATACCACCCACAAGACCATCCTCTCTACCAAGAGTAGGAGGCCTTGGTTACTCCCAAAACATAGAATGCATACAAGAAAACAAAGACATAACGCATAATAATTTTCACAAACTAAAATGCAAGAGAACAACTCTTTTCCACACAAACAATCTTTCCACAATAGCATGCAACATGAAGAAAACAATACAAAGAAAACAGTTTAACCAACCTTCAATTGCCCAAAGGTATGCTAGATATAGTTGAGGATGAGCAACCCAATTCCACAAATTCCTTCCTTCTCTGCCCTTAGCCAAATTCCTATACCAAATCTGTTTTTCTTTTCAAAATTCCTTATCTCCGAAAATGGAGAGTGGGTGATTACCCGCAAAATCTCACATTCTTGCCTAAGAAGACCTCAGTGAGAGTTCTCACAGGTTTCTAAAATTGAAAAAGGAAAAGTCAGAAAAAGATCAAAAGAGATCTCTCATCAAAAAAGAAAGTTAACTAACCTAGATGATGCCTTCTAAATTTAATTTTCGCACATCTTAGAAAATCCACTTTTTAGGGTGACTAAAAAGCCACATGGGATTTGTCACATGCCTAAAATTACTCCTAACCCTTAGGTATACCTAATAGGCTTTAGGAAACACCTTTAAACTACCCCTAGGAGTCCATTTAACCCTTTTTAAACCCATCTGAAGTTAGTTTTCGGGTCAAACCTAAGTTGACCACCCCAAAGATTCTCTACCCAAGGAAAATATAGAACCACATTAAATTATTTGAAAAAGCTATGGTTAAAACAACCCCCTCCAAGAGACAATTCAAAAATCAAGACATTATCAACACATGTGTCAAGTGACACAATAAAAATACTTTCACAAAATTACACATGAAATTTTGTCTCTTGTTGGATTTACACAATTTAATAAATTCCATTTAACACACATGCCACATTCACTTTGACAAATAAAATATGATACAAACGGGGTGTTGTCTCTCCAAATAGACAAACCCTGGTTTTATAAATGTACATAGGTCTAGGTTTGGTTCTCCATAATATTTACATGGTCACATGGATAATTTTCCTACGCATCTCAATTACACATTAGTAATTTCAAATAACCTCATATGATATAAAACACATGAATAAGAATACACATCAAACACTTTGCATACAATATACATTTAAACAATTCAATATATCTTACATCCAAATAATCCACATAAGCAATTATCATAATCCCCATAATTTTAATCCATATGTAAAACATGCATCCTATTTCTATCATCATAGTAAAGTCCTGCAAATCCAATAATGACATATATCATCTCAAATTTATCCTATTCTAGAATCATATAGAGTTCTATATCATAAAGCATATAAATGAAGCATCAACATACATCAATGTTATCCAAAACATGAAATGATATAAGTTCCAAATCCATAATGTATGAAAATAAAGCAGCCATAATAGTCTCAACATGAAAAATACTGAAATGCTACGATGAGTCAGGGTAGGGCCTCACATCTACCTCAACTGGTATCAAAGCTTAGGAGTGTACTTTGGACTGGAGAAGAAGACAAGATGTCAGAGGAAGAGGGATCCCATTATATCCCATCAAGGATGACCAATGTTGAGCTAGTTGTCTTGGTAAAGAAGCAGATGGAAGAGAGCAGAGAAGCAAGGGATGAGAATCAGGCCTTGAGAAATAAAATTGACCAGTTGAAGGTAAAAGTTGAGAGGGGAAAGAGAGACTTTGAAGGAGATGAAGAAGGGGATGAAGATGAGATCCCTAGGCAAGAAGAACTAGAGGTTACTGCATACCAAAGACCCCTGATTGTTAGACACAATGCACCACTAAGAGGGGGAGGGGGTGAATCAATGGTTCTCAAATCTCTTTCCTCTTTTGTAGTCCTTGGTGAACATATTGGTTCCTAGATTTAACTCAATGTAGACTTACCGGTTAGGGAGAAAACTAACTTAAATGCCAACACACTCACAAGCAGACATCACACAACACCAACATATATGAGAAAAACCCAAGATGGGAAAAACCCTAGTGAGCAATGTTGTTGGAGTCTACTACTCCAATCCAACCTTACAATAGAACATAGTTACAAAGTTTAGGGCACCAACCCCTACCTGATTTATGGGCTACAACCCAAAGGAGCACCAACCTCTGACTTGAAGGCACCAACCCAAGGAGCTATAACCCCTACACCGAGCTACAACTCAGTGTTCACAATCTAAATATCAAATACATAAGTGGTTATCTTGTAACAAGTCAATCTTGCAACCATTATATATATCTTGTTCTATTGGTGAGATACCTTCTCTACTTCACCAACTCACTTCTAGGTTCTTCTTCACCTACTCCTTCTCTACTGATAAGCACTATCAGTTCACCTCTCTTCAGCCTCCTTCACTTCTACTCTGCCAGTATGAACAGCACTGGTTCTTCCCTTCAACCAGTTGAGTGTTTCAACCCGGTTCTCTCTCTCTTCCACTCTCTTCACAAATGCTCGTTGAGCACTTAGCTTATTTTTTCTTGCTTGCAGAAGTCTTCAAACTCCCAACCGCTCACTATTCCTCTATTTAGTAGCACAATTCTTCCTCTTCTATCATATACTTATAGACTGGTTTTCCCTCCAAAAACCAATTCAAAAACTAGGAGGTTAGGGTTTCCTCACCATCCTTGAGGCAAACCAAATCCAATTAGATCTTGCACGATCTGATCTTTCTGACATCTAAATGCACAACTCCACCATAGTCGCATCTCCTGGATCACACCTTCCATTTCTGGCGACTTGCTTTTTACCCTCATAGCTAGTCCCTCTATCAATCATGAAAGATTTGTCATGTTGTTTCCTTCATCACTTCAATCTTCTCAATTTCTCTTAGTTGACTCGTAGTTGTCTTCTAGACCTCGAGCCTCAAACCCCTGTAATAGCTCTGCAACATGTCCTGTGATTTGGGTGACTTTTCAATGAAGCTGACCAACCCTGCAACAACCCTGTCGATGTATAGTCTATCTTTATCCAAATGTGGGTTTGCCATGTTGACTCCATGTGGCATCCATATCAACTATCTACCAGGTTGGCACTTCAATTTGATCCAAGTAGGATCATCAACCAACCACCCTATCGGTTCCTTACTTCTGCTAGTTTTCTAACCCTTTGGGTCTAAACCATTTTACCAGTTACCACTCTTGATAAAACCATGTCATCAACCTTCACAAGACTCTTATCTTCTTTCAGTGAGGTCATATTCTAATGTTTACTCTATTCAGCCTATCTTCCTGATTGATGTTGATTCTTCCTCTACCAGTTTGTCAAGGTGATAAACACTTCACACTTCCTTTATACTGATATCTTAATCATGCCTTCTCTTCTTAAGTTTAGTGCATAGCCCTAATCTTAAGCACTTAGGGAATTCATTAAATTCACTGGTAGATCTAGTGTGATCGTTCAAGTGCTTTCCTTTACCTCTTCACTCTTATCTCTACACACTATAATGCACTCAATGCATATATGAGATAAACCCCACTTACTTGGTGGAGTAACACCCTGTCATCTACTCATGTGAGTTCCCTATTTGTGCAACATATCTTTAAATAGGAACATGAGAACCGATGTGAGCATATTCACTGTCAGTCATTGCTTCTCATGATGACTACAACTTCATCTGGTGGGAGTCCTACTGTTATACATCCTCATAGCATACCAATTCATCCTTCTCTTCTAGTGTTGATGTGACTCATATAACATTATGCCTCTTCATCACAAACAATCGCTAAAAACACCTTTCTATCTCATCACACAAGTCAGACATTAACCTATTGTACTAGTGACTTCTGAGGTCATCTTCCTTACCATTACCAGTGTTCTGCAAGACAAGGGGATATGCAAGATTTCTAAGCAGTGTTGCACATACATCTGTACTACCGGTGGTAATCCCATACTAGTTGACATCAATGACAACACAATGCCAACAATCTTCGCCTTTGGCATTGATGTCAACACATGTAGTATCTGGCATACTATAGAATTCCTTCTCCCCCTTTGACACAATGACAAAGGAAACTGTTAGGATATTATTTCTCTTTGTATGTAGCGGTCACTAGAAAAAATTTTCCCTTTTGACTTCATTGGATGTAACACTTCCTTTGATACCACTTGTTATCTTATCACTGGTCATTCCATCTTCTCAAGTCAAAACACTTTAGATGGGGAACATAACCATCAACTAATACCAGTTGAGTATGTAAGTACGATGTTATTGGAGCATAATTTGTAGAAACACTGGTACCAATTGTTGATGTGTCAGTGAATACTATTAACCTATCGGTCAACCTACAATAGTTTATTTAATTTCTATCTCCTACAGTTTGGGTAATCAGTATCCTTGCAAGTTTAAACATGCTTGCTCTGCATCTTGAACACTTGAACTCCCCCTAATTCATACATCTCAGATTCATATTATCGGTTAGGTCCAATACTAGAACTCCATTCTTCACCATATACTAGTTGAGTTGTGCATAAGTGGTAAACCTAAAGTTGCTTCAACTCCATTGTATCTATCACAGCTTATGACATGATCTTGGACTTACACAATGCCAGACAATGTTATCATCATGCCAAGAATCAAAAAACCAGTTAGCCCAAAAGCATGCAAACCTGCCTGATGAACCACAGGGCAAACATATGTCATTCAGGGCATTTCCAATACCACCTAAGACAAAAACTCAACATTCCATGCTACTGGGGTTATTGCAATGATTTACCACATCATTGTCTTACATAACTTATTTCGTGTTCATGTCGGTGACATCATGCATATACCGGTTAACACTTGATACCAATTGTTAACCTTACCTCTTTGAATCATGCAATGGTGATCCAACACTGATTAGTAGGTGTGTAGATAGGGTGAATTCTACACAGACTTGTCATCTTCTTCCTCCATACCAGAAACAACATGGTTTTCCATGTTTCCTTCATTAGTGATTGGGTGAATGATAAATTTGATGTGATACTCCCCCTACGATCCTGCATCTCCTTTAGACTTTAGGAGATATCACCTATGCATTAAATGCACAAAGCCGGTCCATGGTCTTCTTCCTCCATACATGCTTCTCCCCACTTACGATCTTGGGAGCAGGGTTTTCCTTCTTCTGCTGATGGTCCCTTTCTTTTCTAGTCTCTGCATTACAACCAAAAATAGGTCTATAGTAGCACACAACATCCATCCTAGCTTTATGTTTGGGGAATCTCTTTTCATACTAGTTTGACCACCTACTCTTGGTCATACTGCTTTGACTAGCAACTGGAATTAGTGGAACTCTTACTCTTGTAGGGACATATCTCCTTTGGTTCCATGTAGGTCTCTGCCTTCCACATGCTCTATTTTCACTTTTCTACAGAGCATGGCCATTTTGCTAGCCTCCATGTGATATCGGGTTCCTCTTTCTGCATTTAGACTTTCTATGACCAGATCCATTGTAGTTATGACAAACAATCTTTGCATAACCGGGAGAAAGGACATGCATGTATCTACTTCTAGATACATCCTTCGCATAAGCATGATTTCTATAAAATCCTACATTATCCTTTCCAGATCTCATTCTACACTCCCTTTCCTTATGGCCATAAATATTACATGTAAAATAGTAACCAGTAAATGATGGCATATGACTTACATATTTATTCTACCATGCATAAGGAGACCTTGTCAGTTTTGCATCCGCATCTTTTGCTTTTTGAGAATGGACCCTTGTTTGTCCATTATGAAAACCTCTTTCATCATATCTCTTCTTCTTCTCTCACACTTGCTTCCCCCTATGGGTGGTAGCATTTCTTTGCCTTCTGCCGGTGGAGGGTCTCCCTTCCTGCTTCCTCATCTTCCTGCTTGTGGTGAGGTTTTGTTCTACCATCTTCCACTTACCTCTGGGATCTATATGAAGATGCCTTCTTGTAGCATTGAACTTCATTTTTGTCTGCAGGTCCACACCAGTTGTGGTCAGGTCAACCTTCTTTAGAGGAACATTTCTAACTAGAGAGGTTTGGCCTTTGTTTTCTTCAAGTAGCCACTGATGTTTTTTGTCTTTTATCTCTAGCTGAGAGGCTAGATCTTCACACTGACATATCTTGGTTTCTTTTGCTCAAGTCTTCAACTCTAAGATGCATTTCTCAGATTCTTCAAGGTATTTGACTAACCAGTTCTACTCCACAACAACAACATTCTTGAATAGCTTGTATTCTCTTTTAACTCTATTGAGCTCTTCAAGTGTATTTACAAGCTCTCCTTCGAGGTCAACTTCTCCTACTTCTTCATCATCAGAAGGATCTTGTTGGCTAGATCTATCTGCCATGTCTTCCTCTTCATCATCATCATTGCTCAACACATCTTGTTGAGGAGAGGTGATTGCCTAGCCACTTTCAGATTCTTGGGCCACAAAGAGTTGAGCTCCTTCTTCTTCACTGTTGCAGCTACTAGAAGATCTATCTTCCTCATCCAGATAAATATGAGAGGTATTTCTCATATTTGCTTTGATTTCTAGTTCTACAGTTGAGGGTTCATTTCCATAGATCTTATTCAATCTTTTCCATAAGCTCTTTGTTGTTTTACACTTGTCCACCAGTGAAGAGACATCACCAGTGAGTCCACTGAAAATAGCCTTCATGGCTTCTTTATTGCACAAGTTTCTTCTTTCTTCTACAAATCTAGTAGGAAAATTGACCTTTCTAGGGAGACCATCTACTACTGACATCCATACATCAAATCCTAAAGAGGATAGAAAAAATTGAGCCATCAAAAATAGGAGCAGAGATAGATACTACACAAACCATTGTGTCCTTAGGCCAAAATATAACAAAGATGGAGAACACTCTTCTAACTGGGAACCTAGGCTCTTATACCAATTGTTAGACATAATGAACCACTAAGAGGGGGAGGGGGTGAATCAGTGGTTCTCAAATCTCTTTCCTCTTGCAATACTTGGTGAACATACTAGTTCCTAGATTTAACTCAATGCAGACTTACTGGTTAGGAAGAAAACTAACTTAAATGCAAACACACTCACAAGGAGTCATCACATAACACCAATATATACAAGGAAAACCCAAGATGGGAATAAGTTATGTGAGAAATGTTGCCAGAGTCTATTGCTCCAATCCAACCTCACAATAGAACATAGTTACAAAGTTTAGGGCACCAACCCAAGGAGCTACAACCCTTGCACCGAGCTACAACCCTGCACCGAGCTACAACTCAGTTTTCACAATGTAAATATCAAATACATAAGTGGCTATCTTGTCACAAGTGAATCTTGTAACCATTATATATATCTTGTTCTATCAGTGAGATACCTTCTCTGCTTCACCAACTCACTTCTTTGCTGCTCTTCACTTGATGCTTCTCTGCTGGTAAGCACTATCAGTTCACCTCTCTTCAGCCTCCTTCACTTCTGCTCTACCAGTATGAACACTATGGATTCTTCCCTTCAACCGGTTGAATATTTCAACTAGATTCTCTCTCTCTTCCACTCTCTTCACATATGCTCATTGAGCAATTAGCTGATTTGTTCTTGCTTGTAGATGTCTTCAAACTTGCAACCACTCACTATTCCTCTATTCAACACCACCATTCTTCTTCTTCTATCATATACTTATAGACTAGTTTTCCCTCCAAAACTCAATTCAAAAACTAGGTGGTTAGGGTTTCCTCACCATCCTTGAGGCAAACCAAATCCAATCAGATCTTGCATGTTCTGATCTTTCTGACATCTGAATGCACAACTCCACCATATTAGCATTTCCTAGATCATGCCTTCCATTTCTGGTGACTTGCTTTTTACCCTCATAGCTAATCGCTTGATCAATCATGAAAGATCTATGGTGTTGTTTCCTTCATTGCCTCGATCTTCTCAATTTCTCTTAGTTGACTCGTAGTTGTCTTCCAGACCTCGAGCCTCAGACCCCTACAATAGCTCTTCAACATGTCCCATGATTTGGTTGACTTTTCATTAAAGCTAACCAACCCTACAACAACCTTGTTGATGTATAGTCTATCTTTATCCAAATGCGTATTTGCCATGTTCACTCCATGTGGCATCCATATCGACTATCTGTTAGCTTGGCTATTCAAGTCAGTCCAAGTAGGATGATCGACCAACCACTCTATCCATTCCTTACTTCTGCCAGTTTGCTAACCCTTCCGGTCTCAACCATTTTACTGGTTACCACTCTTGATAACACCATGTCATCAACATTCACAAGACTCTTATCTTCTTTCAGTGAGGTCAGATTCCTATGTTTACTCTATTCAGCCTTTCTTCTTGATCGATGTTGTTTCTTCCTCTACCGGTTTATCAAGGTGACAAACACTTCACACTTCCTCTGTACTGGCATCTTAATCATGCCTTTTCTTTTCAGTTTAATGCATAACCCTAATCTTAAGCACTTAGGGCATTCCTTAAATTCACCAGTAGATTCATTGTGATCCTTCAAGTGCTTGCCTTTACCTCTTCACTATTATCTCTCCACACTATAATGCACTCAATGCATAAAAGAGAAAAGCCCCACTTACTTGGTGGAGTAACACCCTGTCATCTACTCATGTGAGTTCCCTATTTGTGCAACATATCTTTAAACAGGCACATAAAAAATTGATGTGATCATATTCACTGTGAGTCATTGCTTCTCATGATGACTGCAAGTTCATCCAGTGGGAGTCCTACTATTCTACATCCTCACAGCATACAAGTTCATCCTTCTCTTCCATTGTTGATGTGATTCAGATAACATTCTACCTCTTCATCACAAACAACCACTCAAAACACCTTTCTATCTCATCACACAAGTCAGGCATTAACCTGTTGTACTGGTGACTCCTGAGGTCATCTTCCTTACCATTATCAGTGTTTTGCAACACAAGGGTATATGCAAGACTTCTTCATAGTAGTGTCGCACATACATCTCTACTACCGGTGGTCATCCCATACCGGTTGGCATCAATGACAAGACAATGCCAACAACCTCCCCCTTTGGCATTGATGTCAACACATGTAGTATCTGGCATACTAGAGAATTCCTTCTCCCCCTTTGACACAGTGACAAAGGACATTGTCAGGATATTATTTCTCTTTGTATGTATCGATCACTGATAATTTTTTTCCCTTTTGTCTTCATTGGATGTAACGTTTCCTTTGATACCACTTGTTATCTTATCCTCGATCATTCCATCTTCTCAAGTCACAACACTTGAGATGGGGAACATAACCATCAACTGACACTAGTTGAGTATGCAAGACTGATGCTATTGGAGCACAATTTGCAGAAAGAATGATACCAATTATTGATGTGTCAGTGAATACTACTCACCTACCGGTCAACTTGCAACACTTCTGCAATTTTTATCTCCTGTAGTTTGGTCAATCAATATCCTTGCAAGTTCAGACATGCTTGCTCTACATCTTGAACACTTAAACTCCCCCTGAATCATACATCTTAGATTCATATTACCGGTTAGGTCCAATAATGGAACTCCATTCTTCACCATATACTGGTTGAGCTATGCATAAGTGGTCATCTTAAGATCCTTCAGCTCCATTATATCCATCGCAACTTATGACATGATCCTGGACTTACACAATGCCAGATAATGTTATCATCATGCCAAGAATCAAAACAACTAGTTACCCCAAAAGCATGCAAGCCTGCCTGATCAACCATGGGGAAAACATATGTCATTCAGGGTGTTTCCAATACCACCTGAAACATAAACTCAACATTCCATGCTACCAGGGTTATTACAATGATTTCCAATGTCATTGTCTTACATAACCTATTTTGCATTCACGTCCGTGGCATCCTGCATATACTGGTTAACACTTGATACCAATTGTTAACCTTACCTCTTTGAATCATGCAATGGTGATCCAAGACTGATCAATAGGTGTGTAGATAGGGTAAATTCTATACATGCTTGTCATCTTCTTCCTCCATACCAGCAACAACATGGTTTTCCATGTTGCCTTCATTACTAAGGGGGTGAATGATAAATTCCATGTGCTACTCCCCCTATGATCCTGCATCTCCTTTAGACTTTAGGAGATATCACCTGTGCATTAAATGCACAAAGCCAGTCTATGGTCTTCTTCCTCCATACCTACTTAATCTCATTCTTCTCCCCACTTATGGTCTTGGGAGAAAGGTTTTCCTTCTTCTGCTGATGGGCCCTTTCTTTTCTTGTCTTTGATCTTCTCCTGGTCATGCTTCTTTGACTAGCAACTGGAACTGGTGGACCTCTTACTCCTGCAAGGACATATCTCCTTTGGTTCCATCCAGGTCTCTACCTTCCACATGCTCTGTTTTCACTTTTCTATAGAGAATGGCCATTTTTTCAGACTCTATGTGATAGCAGGTTCCTATTTTTGCATTCAAACTTTCTATGACTAGATCCATTGTAGTTATGACAAACAATCTTTGCATAACTAGGACAAAGGACATGCATGTATCTACTTCTAGATACATCCTTCCCGTAAGCATGATTTCTATAAAATCCCACATTATCCTTTCTAGATCTCATTCTACACTCCCTTTCCTTATGGCCATAAACATTACATGTAAAACATTAAGCGGTAAATGACGGCATATGACTTACATATTTATTCTGCCATTCATGAGGAGATCTTTTCGGTTTTGCATCCCCATCTTTTCCTTTTTGAGAATGGACCCTTGGTTGTCTATTTTAAGCACCTCTTTCATCTGATCTCTTCTTCTTCTTCCACACTTGCTTCCCCCTGTGGGTGGTCGCATTTCTTTGCCTTCTGCCAGTGGAGGGTCTCCTTTGCTGCTTCCTCATCTTCCTACTTGCGGTGAGGTTTTCTTCTCCCATTTTCCCCTTACTTCTGGGATCTATATGAAGATGCCTTCTTGTAGTATTGAACTTCATTTTTGTTAGCAGGTCCATGCCATTTGTGGTCAGGTCAACCTTCTTTAGAGGAACATTTCTAATTGGAGAGGTCTGGCCTTTGTTTTCTTCAAGTAGCCACTGATGTTTTTTCTCTTTTATCTATAGCTGAGTGGCTAGATCTTCACACTGTCATATCTTAGTGTCTTTTTCCTAAGTCTTCAACTCTGAGATGCATTTCTTAGATTCTTCAAGGTATTTGACTAACTAGTTCTACTCCACAACAACAACATTCTTGAATAGCTTGTATTCTCTTTTAACTCTATTGAGCTCTTCAAGTGTATTTACAAGCTCTCGTTCGAGGTCAACTTCTCCTACTTCTTCATCATCAGAAGGATCTTGTTGGCTAGATCTATCTGCCATGTCTTCCTCTTCATCATCATCATTGCTCAACACATCTTGTTGAGGAGAGGTGATTGCCTAGCCACTTTCAGATTCTTGGGCCACAAAGAGTTGAGCTCCTTCTTTTTCACTGTTGCAGCTACTAGAAGATCTATCTTCCTCATCTAGATAAATATGAGAGGTATATCTCATATTTGCTTTAATTTTTGGTTCTACAGTTGAGGGTTCATTTCCATAGAGCTTCTTCAATCTTTCCCATAAGCTCTTTGTTGTTCTACACATGTCCACCTATGAAGAGATATCACCGGTGAGTCCACTAAAAATAGCCTTCATGGCTTCATCATTGCATAGGTTTCTTCTTTCTTCTACAAATCCGATAGGAAAACTAACCTTTCTAGGGAGACCATCTACTATTGACATCAATATATAAAATCCTAAAGAGGATAGAAAAACTTCCATTCTGTGAATCCAAATAGAAAAGTTTGAGCCATCAAAAATTGGAGTAGAGATAGATACTAAACAAACCATTGTGTCCTTAGGTCGGAATCTACCCAAGATGGAGAACATTCTTCTAACTAGGAACTTAGGCTCTAATACCAATTGTTAGACACAATGCACCACTGAGAGGGGGAGGGGGTGAATCAGTGGTTCTCAAATCTCTTTCCTCTTTTGTAGTCCTTGGTGAACATATTGGTTCGTAGATTTAACTCAATGCAGACTTACCAGTTAGGGAGAAAACTAACTTAAATGTAAACACACTCACAAGTAGACATCACATAACATCAACATATACGATGAAAACCCAAGATGGGAAAAACCCTAGTGAGCAATGTTGCTGGAGTCTACTGCTCCAATCCAACCTCACAATAGAAAATATTTACAAAGTTTAGGGCACCAACCCAAGGAGTACCAACCCCTACCTGATTTATGTGCTACAACCCAAAGGAGAACCAACCCCTGACTTTAGGGCACCAACCCAAGGAGCTACAATCCCTACACTGAGCTACAACTCAGTGTTCAAAATGTAAATATCAAATACATAAGTGGCTATCTTGTCACAAGTGAATCTTGCAACCATTATATATATCTTATTATATCAGTGAGATACCTTCTCTGCTTCACCGACTCACTTCTCTACAACTCTTTACCTATTGCTTCTCTACTGACAAGCACTATCAGTTCAACTCTCTTCAGCCTACTTTACTTCTGCTCTGCCAGTATGAACAACACCGGTTCTTCCCTTCAATCGATTGAATGTTTCAACCCGGTTATCTCTCTCTTCCACTCTCTTCATAGATGCTCATTGAGCACTTAGCTGATTTGTTCTTACTTGCAGAAGTCTTAAAACTCACAATTACTCACTATTCCTCTATTAAGCAACACCATTCTTCCTCTTCTGTGGTATACTTATAGACTAGTTTTTCCTCCAAAAACCAATTCAAAAACTAGGCCGTTAGGATTTCCTCACCATCCATGAGCAAACCAAATCCAATCAGATCTTGCACGATCTGATCTTTCTAACATCTGAATGCATAACTCCACCATAGTCACATCTCCTGGATCACGCCTTCCATTTCTGGTGATTTTCTTTTTACGCTTATAGATAATCCCTCAGTCAATCACAAAAGATCTATTGTGATGTTTCCTTCATTGCCTCAATCTTCTCAATTTTCTTAGCTAACTCGTAGTTGTCTTCCAGACCTTGAGCCTCAAACCCCTACAATAGCTCTGCAACATGTCTCGTGATTTGGGTGACTTTTCATTAAAGTTGACCAACCTTGCAATGGCCCTATCGATGTACAGTCTATCTTTATCCAAACGTGGGTTTTCCATGTTGACTCCATGTGGCATCAATTTTGACTATCTGCCAGCTGGGTGCTTCAAGTGGGTCCAAGTAGGATCATTGACCAACCAACCTACCAGTTCCTTACTTCTGTCAGTTTGCTAACCCTTATGGTCTCAACCATTTTATTGGTTACCACTCTTGATAACACCATGTCATCAACCTTCACAAGACTCTTATCTTATTTCAATGAGGTCAGATTCCTATGTTTACTCTATTCATCCTTTATTCCTGATCGATGTTGTTTCTTCCTCTACTAGTTTGTCAAGGTGACAAATACTTCACACTTCCTCTATACTGGCATCTTAATCATGCCTTCTCTTTTCAGTTTAGTGCATAACCCTGATCTTAAGAACTTAGGGCATTCCTTCAATTCACCAGTAGATCTGGTGTGATCCTTCAAGTGCTTGCCTTTACCTCTTCACTATTATCTCTCCACACTATAATGCACTCAATCCATATAGGAGATAAGCCCCACTTTCTTGGTGGAGTAACACCCTGTCATCTGCTCATGTGAGTTCCCTATTTGTGCAACATATCTTTAAACGAGCACATGAGAACTGATGTGAGCATATTCATTGTTAGTCATTGCTTCTCATGATGACTGCAAGTTCATCTGATGGGAGTCCTACTATTCTACATCCTCACAGCATACTAGTCCATCCTTCTCTTCTAGTGTGTATGTGATTCAGATAACATTCTGCCTCTTTATCACAAACAACCGCACAAAACACCTTTCTATCTCATCACACAAGTGATACATTAACCTGTTGTACTGGTGACTCCTGAGGTCATCTTCCTTACCATTACTAGTGTTCTGCAACACAAGGGGATATGCAAGACTTCTTCATAGCAGTGTTGGACATACATATCTACTACCGGTGGTCATCCCATACCGGTTGAAATCAATGACAACACAATGCCAATGAGTGTCCTCAAGTCCATGGAAAGAAGAACAATGGATGTGAAGTTGGATTTGCCAATGTTTGCAGGCAAGATGGTGCCTGATACAATAATGGAGTGGATAGACTCCTTGGTTAATTTATTTGAGAGTGAAGACATACCAGAGCACCAAAGAGTGAAGATGGCCCAATCCAAAATGAAAGGGGCTGCACTGGCTTGGTGGACTTTCATCCAAGATGAGAGGGTGAAAGAGGGAAAGAGAAAAGTGGCTACTTGGATGATGATGGCTTTGGTGAAGGAAGCCTATCTTTAAGTGGACTATACTGTCCAATTACATAAGAGAAGACAAAATTTGAAGCAGAAGGAGATGGACGTGAGTTCCTATACAGAGGAGCTCATGAAGTTGTTTGTGAAGAATAAGGTAAAAGAGAGTGAAGATGAGAAGGTGGCAAGATATCTCAATGGATTGAGATTTTCCATCCAAGAAGATTTGAATCTCCACACTCTGAAGACTGTCCAAAAATGCTTTCAGTTGGCACTCAAGGTGGAGGAGAAGCTAAAGAGAAGACATGAACAAAATAGCAGAGGCAAAGGGAGATATCAAAGAGGGGGAATAAGTCCTTTCAGAGGCAAAGGAAGTGGTTTTGGATACCAAGGTGAGTCTAATCAAGAAGGCACCAAGGGAGAGAGTAGTTACAACCAAGGAGGAGGCTACAATCAAAGAGCGGACTTTAGGGGCATAAGACCATTCTATAGAGGAAGATCCCAAGGTAGAGGACCTCCTAGATGCTACAACTACAACCAAGAAGGGAACATGGCCAATAGGTTTTGGAGAAGGCTACAAGCTCCATGGGAGAAATGAGGAGCAATTTGGTGCATGAATCTGATTGCCAAAGTGTGGCAAGTGCAAACACCTACCAAAGGGTTAATTCTCCTAATAGCTATGGCTACCCTAAAAGAGGAGAGGCTCTGATGATGAGGAGAGCAGTAACCACCATGAAGGTACCTAACAAGGATCCCCCACAAAGAAAGTCTATTTCCAAAACTGCCTGCAAGGTAGGAGGAAAGGTGTGTAAGGTCTTGATAGAGTCCGGGTCTACTGAAAATTTTGTGTCACTTGAAATGATAGAGAATCTTAAGTTGAGAAGGTTACCACGTCCTTACCCCTACAAGGTCTCATGGCTCACCTAAGGTCAGGAAGAAGTTGTAGAAGAGCAGGTATGGGTAGAGTTTTAGATTGGATCATACAAGGATACACTTCTATTTGATATAGCCAAGATGGATGCATGTCATCTCCTATTTGGGAGGCCCTGGCAGTTTGATTTGAAGGCTTATCAAGATGGGGTTAGAAACACCTATTCAATCACCAAGGATAGTAAGGTGATAGAGCTTTTACCCCTGATGGAGAATGAGATAGAACAAAAGGGAAAAGATGCAAAAGTATTGTTCATAGAAGGGAAGTAGTTCATGAAGGAGATTGTAGAGAAGGATGTAGTTTTCTATGCCCTCATGGCTAGTCCCAAGGTGACAAAGAAAGAGTAGTTTGTAGAGAAGAAAGAAGAAGGACAAAAGCACATAGACCCTATAGTCAGACAATTCCTAGACAAGTACAAAGGCATCATCTCAAATGGAATGCCAAGATCTCTGCCACTGGTAAGATACGTAAGTCATTGCATAGATTTGATCCCTGGATCTACCCTACCAAATAAAGTAGCATACAAGCTTACTCTGAATTAGAATGCAGAGATGGCAAGATAAATTGAGGAGTTGCTTGAATCAGGGCTAATTGGAAAAATCTTAAGCCCATGTGTAGTACCTGTTGTGCTTGCACCCAAGAAGGAAGGAACTTGGAGGCTATGTACTGACTCAAGGGCCATCAACAAGATATCTATAAGGTATAGGTTCCCAATCCCTAGGACAGAGGATTTATTTGATTTCTTGGGGAGTGCAAAATATTTCACCAAAATGGATCTAAAGAGTGGATACCATCAGATTACAATAAGGCTAGGGGATGAATGGAAAACATCTTTTAAAACCAACGAGGGGTTGTATGAATGGAAAGTCATGCCATTTGGGTTGTCCAACACCCCTATTACCTTTATGAGGTTGATGAATTAGGTCTTGGTGGAGTTCATAGGAAAGTTTGTGATAGTATACCTTGATGATATCTTGATCTCTAGCCACTCAAGGGAAGAGCACCTCAAACATATAGATATGGTCCTTAAAAGGTTACATGAAGAGTAGATAATGATAAATTTGGATAAGTGTTTGTTCATGCAGGAGGAGATCATCTACTTGGGCTTTGTAATCTCACAAGGTGAGTTGAAGATGGACTAGGAGAAGGTAAGTGCTATATTGTCTTGGTCAACACCTAAAACTATGAATGATGTCCAGAGTTTCCATGGCTTAGCAACATTTTATAGGAAGTTTATAAGGGGATTTAATCATGTTTGTGTACCAATTCTTGACACCATAAAGGGAGGACAAAAGTGTAGGTTCAGTTGGACCAAGGAGGCAGATGACTCATTTGAAACTTTGAAGAAGAAGGTTGCAGAACAACTAGTCCTTGCCCTACTAGACTTCAATAAGATATTTCAGGTGGAATGTGATGCAAGCCACATGGCTATTGGGGTAGTACTTAGTCCAGAAGGAAGGCCAATTTCTTTTTTTAGTGAAAAACTAAATGATGCCAAGAGGAGATTCTCATCCTATGATTTGGAGATATATTCTTTGGTTTAGTCATTGAAGAAGTGGAGGCATTATTTATTACCTAAAGAGTTTATAGTCTTCGTTGATAAACAAGCACTCAGTTTCATAAATAGTCAAGAGAAGTTAAACCACAGGCACATGAAGTGGGTAGAGACCCTACAAGCATTCACCTTCAACCTCAAGCACAAGAAGGGGGTCAAGAACAAAATGGCAGATGCTTTGAGTAGGAGGGTCTTAACCATCTACCAAATCAAGATGGAAAGTTTTGGTATTGACACCTTGAAGAACATGTATGATGTTGATGAAGATTTTGGAGATATCTAGAAGGTATGTGAGTCTTTTGGTGAGAGCTATCATGTTGAATTTTATGAGTTTTTGGTCCAAGAGGGATTGTTATTCAAGGGTGGACAACTATGCATTCCTAAGTGCTCAATGAGACTGAATATCATTAGGGAGAATCATTGTGGAGCAATGGTAGGTCATTTTAGTCTTGACAAAACCCTTGACCTTGTGAAAAGACATTACTACTGGCCTAAGTTGCAAGTAGATGTAAGGAAGTTTGTGGAGACATGTGTAATCTATCAAAAATCCAAGGGAAAATCCACCAATGTAGGCTTGTACCAACCCTTACCCATTGCTTCTAGGCCATGGGAGAGAATAAGTATGGATTTTGTGTTGGGTCTTCCTAGGACAAGGAGAGGGTTTGATAGTGTCTTTGTAGTGGTGGACAGATTTAGCAAAATGGCTCACTTCTTGCCATGTAAAACCTCTTGTGATGCCTCATATGTTGTAGACTTGTATTTCAAAGAGATAGTCTGAATACATGGGTTGCCTCTAAACATAGTTTCAGACATGAACGTGAAGTTCATAGGACACTTTTGGAGGACCCTTTGGAAGAAGTTGGGCACCAACCTAGCTTTCTCATTAGCCTACCATCCCCAAATAGATGGATAAACTGAAGTTGTCACTAGGTCCTTGGGGAACCTATTAAGATGTTTGACTAGACAACATGGAGAAAAATGGGACAACATTCTATCACAGCCAGAGTTCTCATACAATGACACCATCAATAGAAGCGTTGGAAAGTCCCCTTGCCAAATTTTGTATGGCATCCACCCAAGGGGTGTATTAGAGTTGAGGGATTTTCCCAATGAAGATTCCATTAGTGCAGATGGTGAAGCTTTTACATCAGCCATCAAGGAGGTACATGACCAAGTGAAGTCTCATCTCCAACAATCTGTAGAGAAGTATAAGGTTTATACTAACAAGAAAAAAAGGGATGTGCAGTTTAGTGTTGGGGACTTGGTATGGGTACATTTGAAGAAGGAGAGACTCCCAAAGGGTAAGCACACCAAGCTCATGCAAAGGAAGATTGGACCATGTCAGATTTTGAAGAAATGTGGACAGAATGCCTATGAAATCCAACTTCCTCTAGATCTTGGATTGTCACCCATTTTCAATGTGTGTGATCTTACACCTTTCAAAGGAAATGGACATGAAGTGGAGGAACCAATGTAGATTGCAGCAGACAATGATATTCCAAGGTATGAGTCACCAAGATTGAGCAAGGCTCTTGACACTAGAGTCATAAAGAGAACAAGGAACAAGGAGTACATTGAGTATTTGGTGGCTTGGCAGGGAAAACCACACTCTGAAGTAGTTTGGATGACAGATAAAAAAATTTCCAACCATGGTGCAGACCTCCAAACTCTAATGTCAAGTGGGCTTGATATCTCTTCTCCCAAGGAGTATGGTGCAGGGGTACCTCTTCAACAAGATAATCATGAAACTAATTATGAAGACTAGGATCTTAGGGTCATTGTGAATGTATTTTGTGTGTGAAATTTTCATTTATTCAATAAAGACCCCACCATATAAACTAATGCCATAAATTAGGCATCTTGATAAGCCAATTTGGACAATTTGGTCAATAGGGGTAGTCGGATGTTTGTTTTGGGTTTTGATAGGTTTTTAAGGTGTTTTAGTGGTGTTTGGTTGATCCAAGTTGTGTGGATCCCAAGCTCATGGTGTTTGACAACTTTTGTGTCCAAATGCAACTTTTAAGAGAAAAAGTGCAGCTTTTCAAAGTTAGGTTGTTGTAAGCCTCTCAACGGCTCCAACATCTTCAAAATTCGGTTGGAAATGATTGGAGAGGTCTATAAACATGGTGGAAATAATTTCCAAGGTTAGATTGATTGTTGTTTTTGTTTGGAAGCAAATAAACACCGAATAAACTAAGTTTTCCCAGAAATTCTGAGTTTGCAGAGATTGTACATCCTTTTATGGATTGAATTGGACAAAACCATTCATGGAGTACTTGGAGGGTTGAATAACCTTTGATTTGGAAATGGTTTTAGGTCCTCAACAATTGTGAGTAAGGAGAACCCTTCAAATTTATGACTGTTACCTAGAAAGTAAGGGTTTGGCTAGGGTTCTAGCCAAAAATGGCCATATCTTGCATTCCTTTCACCTAGAAGTTTCTTCCTTTGGTGGAGTGTAGGATTCACCTATTTATTCTAGGATTTTCAGGGGTTCTTGCAGGGAAGACTTGGTTGTGAGGAGTAAGGGACATATTGAGGCAGGCATCTCCATGTGACTACCTCATGCAAAATTAGGGCAGTCACCCTAAAACCTTGTAGCAATTGATTCCAGGCATGTAAACCTGGAATTAGAAGTTATTTACCATCCCCCACATGCTAATGTAATTTGGTTTTTAGTTTGGAATGAAGAAATTATGATTGCTTTGTAAAATAGGCCTAATTGCCGTCATTAGGTCTCGTGGCTTCTAAGCGGTTCAAACCCTTAAAGTGAAGATCTTACCAAACCATTTGGGGGATGAAAGTAACTCTTAAAGGGTATCTGAAAAGGAAAGTAGTTTCCCAGGGTGTATGTAAGATTTTGGAGTTAAGACCAAATCTGTTACTAAATAGGGCTACTAGCCAGAGGGGTAGGTTTCCAAAGGAGGTATAAGGTATTGAAGATGAAACATAAACTAATGTTTGGAACAGTCCTTAGAAGGAATGAATGGACCAATTCCAAAGCCCTTAAGTGTAGGAGTAATAGAGTGGTGCAATAGAGAAGTTGAAGCATTTTACTCATCTTAAGTAGATACTAGCATAGTGGTTTGTGAGTAGTTCTACCCATAAGGTATGAAGTCCTTCCTTGTAGGATCCTTATGGTGACTAGAGAGGTCAAAACTAAACCTATTGGACTTTTCCTTGGTGTGTGACAAGGGCTCTGCATCACAAAGTATGTTGTTGCATCAATGAATTTCACACATGCAATCTAGATGAGACATGTGCTTGGAGGATTCAAATTTTATATGCCTTAACCGGTAACTATTTATTGTGACAATACAAGTGAAATTAATATTTCTAAAAATCCCATGTTTCATGCAAGAACAAAGAACATAGAATTGAAATATCATTTTCTAAGGGAAAGAGTACAAGAAAAACAAGTCAGAATGGAATATGTGACGAGCAAAGAGCAGCTAGAAGACATTTTAACTAAACCATTACTGAAGACAACCTTTGAGTGCCTTAGTGGTAAATTAGGGGTCAAACCCCTAAACAAGAAGAACTAGGATGCAAGTGATGCATCAATCCAATGGACTTAATGGCTATTTTTTCATTCTGGATTGATGAGATGCAGGCTACTTTGTAGGGGGAGTAGTTTAGAAATGTCTAGCAGAGACAATGGCAGCAACAAATTTGAAAACCTATGATGCATATGCACATTTGGCATTGCTATCAAATGGGGAGAAGAAATATGAATAGGGAGAAGTAATATAACTGAGAGAAAAAAACTATTAGAAATGGGGAGAAGAAATGAAGATGAATCTGAACCGGCAAATGAAGTGTAACCGATAGATGAGGTGCAACATAGAAGAGTTGTAGAGAAGTTCTAGAATAGAGTAGAGAAGTATGAGTTGAGAATGTTTGGTGTTTATGTTGGCATTACCATCAATGCCAAAGGGGGATAATGTTAGCATGATTGGAATAGCTAATGCAGATGGAGAATGATGACTGAACCGATAAAAGACTATTGATGACATTATGATGAAGAGATTGAGATTGCATGATTGGATCACTTTGATCAGTTATATGTGTTGTCATTGGTGGTAACAGATGTTTATTCATGATTATTGATGCTTACTTATGTTTTATTTTGTCATTTAAGTCTTTTTGGTCTACTGGAAAGAGCTTATCGGTAAAGAATCAGGGAACTGGGAATTAGGACCTTAACAGGTAAACAAGGAAATATTTTGATTGTATCTGACGATTTGTGATGATTGAGGCTTTGCAATATGGAATGTGAGTCTGTATAATTGTAACATGTATCTGACCAAAACCACATCATGTTGTGACAACTGAAAGTTATGTTTATAGTTTTTGTTGAGTTTTTGCGAGGGTTTAAGGACCAGTAAAGAATTCTGTTAACCGGTGATGATTTTTGGTTTGCGTTGATCTACAACAAGTTCAAATGTTGAAGATGATGTTGCACAACCCACGTAGTGTTAGGTCTCGGGAAGGACAACTGAGAGGGGGGGTGAATTATTTGTGAACCAGTTGTCAATAAATTGTAATCTAAATTCAAGTTATTCCAATTTAAACTTAATGCTGGTAAAGCAAAATTAAGTTCTGGTAAAACAAATTAACATATATAGCAATACCGGTGTAGCTTAATGCATAAAACATAAAGAGAAACAACATCTACAACACATAACACAAAGATTTTGACATGGAAACCCAGTAAGGGAAAAAACATGGTGGAAAACCTTACCCACAATCAGATGATACTATTGCAGATAGTATGTGTATACAAAATGGGCTTTGCACATGAAGAAAGGCACCCTGCCTAGAGCTCACTGCTCAATCACAAATTAGGAGTCACACTGACTACACAATTGGATGGTTAAATCCAATTATAATGTACTTCTCAAAATAGCATCTCTAATGCTGGTTTTAGTACCAGTTAAGCTCTGAACATAAGTGTCAAAACACCTTCATAACCTTCCTTCAACCTTCAAATAATGTCTTGTGATTTGCACACGGATCTGCTTAATTTCGCTCTTCAATATTCGAACACACATCATTATATCCATATCCTCGATCTTCAATAAGATCTTACAATCATTTATACAAAAGCTAAGACCAAATGAATGTCGGCTCACTAAAGATATTACAATTAAATCAATTACAAATAAGTCTTGATGCGATACAACATGTCGGCTCAATACATTTACCAAGTTATCCAATCAATAAACAATCTCCATAATGTGTCATGTTGATTTGGAATAGATAACATGTACCAGTCCATAACCTAGACCTATCTACCAGTAAATGAAAATCTGTCAAACCGATTAGACCAATAAGCATAACACCAAAACCAAAATTCCAATCCATGTCTTCGACATAACCACATGATCTCCAGATGATAACAAGTCATCATTGCTACCGGTGAACAATATAACCTGTTGGTGAACACATACCAGTGATTGTGCATAACTCACTAACCATATACTGGTGAACATAATGTAAACCTCCAAGAAGACAAGTGTTGACATTAATGACAAAACCAACAATAGCACATGACAAAGTCAATAATACCAACAATCTCCCCCTTTGGTATTGATGGCAACACTAGATGGAAAAACATCTATGTGCCAAAAACAGAATGCTAAAAATAGTAAACCAATCAATCTCCCAAAGATAGATCAATACAAAGTTCTGAAATAGAAACATAAACCAAAATACATATATCCAAAGTGTATATCTTTGCCCCAATGAATAATGTCTCCCTCAATAAATAATGTTTTTCCATAGATATCTCTCCCCCTTTGACATCAAATGTTAAAGTAGTTAAGAATTCAATCTTAACATTCAACCAACTACACCCCTTGAGAAGTAGCTCTCCTCCATCAAATCTGGAAAAAAGATTTTTCTGTTAGTCCCTATCGGTTTGATGCCAATCTTCAATGTCTAAGTCTCTGTCGATGGGGAAATTACCCCAAGCTGCTCTCTGAGATATTCAAAAGTTTCCTTAGGAAAAGGCTTTATAAAGATATCTGCAATTTGCTATTTAGTATATACATAAACCAATTTCACTTCATCTACTTCAACATCCTCTTTCAGAAAATTATACTTAATTGAAACATGCTTTGTCTTAGAGTGAATTACCGGATTCTTTGATATGTCAATTGTTGTTGAGTTATCACAATAAATGATTATTGGTTCTTTGCATTTTACCTTTATATCCTTCAACATTTTCTTGATCCATAATACCTGAGTACAATTAGTTGTTGTTGTAACATATTCTGATTCTGCTATTGATAAAGATGTACAAGTCTACTTCTTACTGATCCATGAAATCAATCTGCTACCAAGAAAGAATCCACCGCTAGTGGTACTCTTTCTATCATCTACATTGCTTGCCCAATTTGCATCACTGTATGCACATAAATCAAAATTTTCACCTTTAGGATACCATAAACCAAGATTTGCTATCTCGTGTAGGTATCGGAAAATCCTTTTAATTATTGATTCATGATTTTATTTAGGATTGCTTTGAAATATTGAAACAATACATACTACATTCATTATATCAGGTCTTTTTGTGTCAAATATAGTAAATCTCCAATCATAGATTTGTACATTGTCAGATTAATAGGAGTTGAGTCATCCTTCAATGCCAATTTATCAGTTGTAGTCAGAGGAGTACTTAGCGGTTTGGAATTTTCCATACCAAATTTCCTCAAAAGTTCCTTCAAGTACTTAGTTTGACATATGAATATGCTTTTATCTATTTTTGAAATCTGCAAACCTAAAAAGAATTTTATCTCTCCAAGCATAGACATTTCAAATTCATTTTGCATCTAATTAACAAAGTCCTTACACAATCCATCTTCACCTCCAAAAATGATATCATCTACAAAAAAATTTGTTATCACTGTTTAAGAAATGGGTTTTCTTTTCCCATGATTGGCTAGGTTTTTGAAGTTTTGAGTCAGGTGTGCTATTAATTGATTCAAATCTGTGTTAGGTCTTTAAGGGTTAAGGGTTTTTAGTTTTAATCGCTCAAATGTCTAATCAAAACCCTCTGGTTTCTATTCTTGCATTACTTTATTCACTTAAGTAATGGGTCTTGGGGTCGTGTGAAGTGTCCGCCCTTGTTATTTACCTAGGCGGTCGTTAAATAAATGTAAAAAATCTATGCCTTATGTCTTTTTCCTTCTAATGTTTTTGGGTCCAGTAGGTGTCGCGTAACTTCCAGATGAATCTACCACTTTCTCTATTTCGTTAGGCAAAGTTGTGGGTGTGTTAAGCTATTTGAAATAGCGAAAGGAAAAGCATGTTCAACTGTGTGCATTAGATCAAGTTTAATGAGACTCCATCTTGCTCAAGATCTAATGGTTGCTGTTGATTTGCAGCCGAAACAAGCAAGTAAATTACCTTTCATGAAATGGAAAAAAGGTTTGGCGGGACCCACCGGTGAAGACTTTTCCATAGCTAAAAGGCAATCAATTTCAAAAGAAATCGATGGCTCGCGTTGTTTTGTGGCTGATAAATGTTCACATGTTATGCCCTGCGAAACACTGAAAGGTTTTTTGGCCAAGGCAAAAGATGTTTATAAGAAGCATAACAGATACACAGGTTCTCAAAGATCTAACGGCTAGTGCAGTTTCATAGGAGAAAGATGCTCAAAAGATAGCTTTCACGAAATAGCGAAATGACATGGCATTCCAAGCAAGTGGTCCAGCTGGTTGAGATGGCAAGTAAGATAATGACACGTGGCTGAAAATCAAGGTGGTCAACAAATTGGATTTAAGGATTAAAGGGTGGGTCCAAGAAGATGAGTCATGCTGCGGGATAAGAAGTGACCTGGGATATATAGGTGGCAAGAATGAGGTGGATCCCGATGTTTTCTCATAGTGAATAAAAAGTTGACATGTCAGTTTGGGAATGACAAGACACCAGGTGGATAAAGCTAAGTCAGACGACCCATGTATGCCAGATTCAAGTAGGTTGTTAAGTATCAAGCAATTTTGATATAATCTAATGGTCCACATGTGTTCATGAAGGTAAGATGCTAGTGTTTTAAGGTCTATGAAATGGCAAAAGAACTAGTGGGCCCGAAGAACAGATAAAGCATAAAGGTAAAAGAGGATCAACTCTATTTTGATCCAAGGGTTCTCATTGCTTCGTGGCTGCAAATCAACTGAGGATTAAGGCCTGCAAAATGGCAAAAGAGAAGGAGAGGTTCTTCTAGGCATGACGTGGAGTGACAGCTGTTACTTCTTGTAAAGCTTGATGGTGATGTGTCGATTGACACGTAGTTTCAAAAGGTGATTAAGGGCCTACCAAGGTGTAACCGATGGTTATGTAGGAAGTAAGACACGTGGTTGACTCTAAACTAAACTTGAAGAGTTTTTCAGGGCTAATGGCCAAGTGCCATGTGGTATTTGTTAACTGGTGAATAAGCAGGGTAAGCAATGTCTGGATAAAGGTCTCACTTAAAGGATGGTCATCTCAAGATTGATCCAACGCTTCTCATTGTTTCGTGGACTGAAGATGTAAGCGGATTAACCTTTGTGAAATAGTGAAAAACTGTTAGCCATCAAGATGAGGCGCGGTTAGTTAAAATGTTGATGGTCCTGGTAGGAGTTAAAGGCCGGGCGGTTAGAGTTCCATCTAATGCTTGGTGTAGCTTCGTGAAAGGAAAGTGCTCACGGGATAAAGCTTGCAAAATGGTGAAAAGGAGGTAGGGCCCGATGGAAAGGCAAAGAGGTTAAAACAGGGTAAAGATTGATCAAGTCTCATCTGATCAGACAGTTAGCCTGATTTCATTTGGTGAAATTACTATGATGTTATGCTCTACAAAATGGTGAAAGAGCAAAAAGAAAATATCAAGCATGTTGTGACCCGTTGGAGCAAAATTTTTGAGTTCTTCTATGAATTCAATTCTGAAAGGATGGCCGAAGCATGCAGTATCAATGTCACAGTTAAGTGCCCAACTACCGTATATGATATTGAATCAATTGAATGAAGGCATCATTTTGAAAATTTGTTGTAGAGAAGTAGTTGCAGAGGAAATTTCTTCACTTGCAGAGCAAATTTCTTAAGTTGTAGAGCGGATTTCTTCAAGCAAAAAATAGGTTCTCTTGTGCTCCTGTTTGGCAATTACTTGACAGTGTGTTTTAATTGAGGTTTTGATTTATTATAGAACAATTGGGGGTAGTAATTAAATTGCTTGCATAGTTGTTTAAGATGGCACCCAAAAGAGAATTCTTAGGAAAGGTTAATTACCAGGAGAGGGCTATCTCTAATGATTTCCTAGGATAGTTGACAATGTCAACTAATGTGGTAGCAAAGGTAAAAGAACTAGTGCCAAGAGCTCCTCACCTAAAAATAGGAGAGGGACTATATGACAGAGGCAATAGGCTAAGAGACCCTCAAATTGGGTTGTCTAGGTTGGGATTATTTAAGGTTGGATTTGGTATGAGAAATTCTCCAGCCCCAATGAACAATGTCTGGGAGCTGGATGTAGGCAAATTGGTGGTCCCTAGAGTATTCATGGATGTGGATCTCCTAACTTAGGTTGCACACAACTATGAACTGATCACAAGAAGTGTTAAGGATATAAGTGAGAAAACCCTCATTGAAATAAATAATGAGGAGTTCAGAAATGCGTTTGGGCTTAGTGAGTTTACCATTTTTCTAGAGCTTATTAATTTTAAATCACTAGCTCAGGTTTACAGTGTGCAGAGGAATCGCCTTAGAAATGGGCCTCTTAAAGAATTCTTTTTGAAAATTCGTGGGTTAACAGTTGTAGGACCTAACATTGAGGAGCCTTTCTCTTTAAATCTGTTCACCTTTAGGGCCAAAGGATTATACTAGTCACTTTGCCAAATTCTAGGAGAAGATGCTGAGGCAAATATGCCAACTCATTACATGTTAATGATTGCTCAAATTTTGAATCCCTCTTTGGCAGTGACCTTTGACTATGCTTCCTATATCACTGATGCTATCCATTAAGGATTGATAGGAATAAAGAATGGGAAAGTGGATAGGCCTTTTGGATGGTACTCCCTCCTCATGCATTTATTTTTGTTCAAGGGTGGTGACTATTTTGCAAGTGGAATGGATATTGTGAAAGAGAAAGATGGAGAAAAGATGCCAGTGCAATTATGGAGTACAGTGCTGTCATGGAACAGAGAAGATGCTAGCTTCTTAAAGTTTGATAAGTGTTTTGCATCTAAGTTTAGGACTCTTATCTGTTCAGAGAATCCAAGAGTCCCTAAAGTTATTTTGGAATTCATTAGGCCAAAAGAGTTTGTTGAGAATGTTAAAATTGTCCACAATTGGGGTGATATCTACTTATAACCTGTCTCCACAATTTTCAGAGTATATGGTTTCAAAGGCACTCCACTTTTGGTTCCCTATCAGGTCCCTCATAAAGTGGGAATTGCAAAGATCCTCAGGCAGATTGGTAGTGTGCAAGAGGCAGAGCTAACAGGTAGAGGTAAAGGGACCATTTTCCCTACAGTTACCATAGCACATCAATTTGTGATAATTAAAGGAGGTTGGAAATATTTTCAAGATTTCCTTCAACCATAACATTTGTCACATGCAGTATCCCGGTGTGCTGACCTTGAACATTTCTTCAATGGCATCTTCAGAAAGAGGGCAACATGTAGAGGTAGACCCCACCAATTCTAGTTTCCTGAAGACCTCATTAGGAATGAGTTTGATTTAGATGAGCAAGAGATAAGGAAGGAAAAGTGGGTGGCCTACAAAAAGGCTTTAGACTTTGTGCACCAATTTGACACTAGCTATGACTCTTTGTCTAGCTTTCACCCCTTTCAAGAGAAGATAAAGTTCTTAATTCTTTGTTTTGAGGATGTGATGCAAACATTGAAAGAAAAGAGGGAGGTTCTAATTAAGAACAACCCTAAGAAAGCAAGCCTGGTTCTAAATAGGTCTACATCTGCCAAAGCAATCCCTCCTGGTGATTACATGTTGCATAAGAAGTCTAATTACAGTTTGTTGATGCCAACAACGTGGGAACCTTCTACCTCAAAAGGGAAGAGGAAGATATAGGATGCCATTGACATTCAAGATAGCCCAAAGAAACAAAGAGTGGGAAAGGAAGTACAATCTGATGAACCTTTGTAGTCTCCATCTCAATCCCCTATTTATATAGGAGATGAATAGGAAGTAGCTGAGCAACTATTACAGTTAAGTAGTCTTGGAGAGATAGCATACACATGTGATGAAGTGGAAGAGGGAATGCCAGAGGAGCCCCTTACTGCTAAGATGAACATCACTACTAATGAGTTCAAAGGCCAGGAGTGGGATCTTGAGATCAAGAAAGCGAGTGAGAATTTCTTAGCTGATAATAACTTTGTCACATCAGGAACTTTCATGCAATTTGTGTGGAAGCAGAATATTGATAAGTTTAATGCTAGGTGTGAAAGGAGGAAAGGTGAGTAGCCCCACAAAGATCTAGCTGTGGTGGAGGAAGAGATAAAGCAAGAAATGGTTGATGAGTTTAAGACCATCCCTCCTGAGCAAGGAAGAGACATGGTAGCATAGGCTGGGGTACTCATTCTCCCTGAATGGGACATAGCAGATGCCTTGGTTTTAGAGGCAGTAAGAAAAAAGACCAAACCTATGGAGCAAGTCACTTTCAGCAAAGATAATGCTGCACTAGTCATGTGGTCTCTTAAAAGTGATGAAAATAAGATGAATAAGGAAAACCAAAGGTCAAGTTACCTTGGAGGAATGATAGTGAAAAGAGTGCAGAGCACTAGGGTAGTGGAAGCTGCTAGCACTGTGCTAGAGACTGCAAATTTTAGTGTTGTAGTAGTAGAAAGAGAGGCTAAGGAAAAGGCAGATCTCCAAGTTAAGTTGGAGACAATTGTGAAAGCTTACAACAGTGCCAAGGAAGAGGTAAGGGTTAAAGATAGCATCATCGCCAAGCTACAAAGCTAGTTGGCAGGACAATACCATCAGGGTGATTCCTCAACATTCATGATCTCCTCTTCTCCTGCAAGACCTCCACCTACTAGCTCCATTATTGAGTTCCCACCATCTCCAGCACCTTCTAGTTCTTAGTTGATTGAGATCACTCCCCATGAGTTGCAGAATTTAAAATAGGCTCAGGCCCTATATGCAAAGAAATATGAAGAGAGAGTAAAGGCTACAATTTTAAGTTTTGCTAAAACTATAGGGTCTTCACTAATGTATAACCATATGAGTAAAATTTTGGAAATGTGGAATGAGTTAAATGGGGACAAGGCTGTTTTAATGCCTATTTTTGATAAATGGAGACCCAAAGAGCAGGATATAGAATCGATTTGTGTATCCTATTATGAGGCAGGGGCTGACCCTATTATTAAATCTACAAATGATATGACAAAGGATTTAGTAAAGTTGGCAGAAGAAGTAGATAATGCAGATAGAAAGATCAACTTGTACAAGAAAAAGTACACTAATCAAGTTTTTGAATTACTCCCAGGAGGTTTTGTCAGCCCAACCCAATTAAAGGACAAACAAATATGGCTTAAGGAATTGGAAGCCAAATTGTCACTTAGAATAAAAGGAATTGTTAAATCAGAGGATGCCTCCATATTTGTCAAAACAATTGAAGATATTGAGAAAATCAAATCTCATTATGGTTTCTTGAATTCAAAGGTCAATAAAATGAGGAATTCTTGGAAAAGATTAGCCAAGAAAAAAACAAGAGTGATTAACTTCTCATGGCCTGCTGATGAGGTGTATCAGTAATGGACAAGAAAGTATGCAGTGCTTGATGTGGAGCAGTTAGAAAATGTTGCAACAGAACAACAAGAGGAAGAAGTCATGGATGTTGAAAGAGACTTCTAGCCGCTTTTGTAAAAGGTTTTGTAACTTCTTCTTGAGAGGTAATGACTGTAACAAACTCTCCTAGGAAAGTCCGAAGCTATGTGTGCATCCATATTGTTATAAATGGCTACCAAGACTAGTAGAAAAAAGGATAGCAAGGAATTGTAAGAAAACATTGCAAAAATTTATCTAAGCTTTTTTCAAGTTTTGATGGAGAATATTCAAATGTTTTTGTAATACTTTTAGAATAAATATCAATACACAAATCGTTGGTTTTGAGTTTAAACTTTGTGTTGTCTTCAAGTATGTTTGCAAATGTTTACTGTTTCATTCTGAGTAATCTAGGGTTATTCCTTTTGAATATGGGTTGCAAGGCAATTTTCAGTAAATATGTTTCTTAGCTTTTCTCTTCAGGAGGGGAATTAAATACGCAGGAATCATCTTTACCAGTAAATTCTTTGTGGGATACTTTGAATTATGATGAACACAATTTAGTTTGGTATGAATAAATTCTTATGTATGTCAGGCATACATAGGGATCTGCAGAAGCCAAACTGATGGAATATGTAGAGATGTTTGATTGTGGAAGTATTGTTTGAACTTAGATGACTCTGTGACCTTGGATAAGGCACTGATATCTATTAAGGTTATCTTCTATACATCTTGTAGATCAATACTGAACATGAGCATAAGTTTCATTCCTTTGTTTTAGTTAGTTTTAACGTGATAAGATCCACTAGTTTTTGGACTCGTTTGTTGTGGATTTATTTTTTAAAAGTGTGAATTCAGTTCATAAATGTATACCCACCTAAACTTTGGATAAGTTCAAAGTGTAGAAGGTTAATCAAACCTTGTCATATTTTGTCCTGAAAGTTTCCTTCTCTTTAATCTCTCTTCTGCATATAGAGTTTGTCATATCACTATAAGGATTTTAAAGTGAATCAGATTTTGAGAACAACAAAAGTGGTGACTTTTCTAGGGAGAGTCACAATACGGATCCAAAAGCATATTTGAGCTTAGATTTATAAGGAAAAATCATTGTGTGTTCATGGAATAGATTGGTGCTTCGGTGAATATAGTAGTGGTGTCTGGAGGTCCCTTTCTAGAAGTTCCCTCTATTTTCTTTTGATATTTGATTTGGGTTGAAGTTTTGCAACATTTTATTCTAAGCTTGTTTTCATAATTCCCATAGTCTTGTGGGTGGCGACTCTATTATCTTGGAACCAGTCCTTGTGAAATACATAAAATTCTAAAAGGAAGACAAGCATAATGCAAGGAGGAAAAAACACCAGATCATTCATGAAGAAGCATCCTCATGAAACTTTGCAAGAAGGTTTGCTAGAACAGTCACGAAGAGGTCAGTGCTTCATGAACCATCAAATGTTGCTTGGGTGCAAAAGAATAATCATACCGGTAAGATACCTGATCGACCTATTTATGCAAAGTCTAATTCTTCTTCCAGAGAATCTGAACATGATATATTAGGTTCCCATTATGGATTGTTTGGAAATATAGATAATTCTCATGCTTTAGATCAAGATATATCTCATGTTAGTGCATCTGCAAGAGATAGGACTAGTTCAAATGCAATCAGACATTCTGTGCCTAGAACAATTCATGGAAATATCAACTTGATTGATATAGGTCAAGTCAATATATCTGACTCTGAGGAGAATTTTCCTCATGAAGATAAAGTGTCACAAGAAATAGAAGATTTAAATAGGAGGGTTCACCACTTAATCTCCTTAAGAGCCCAAAAGGAAGCAAATAAGGAGAAGGAAGTCAAAGCAAAACTAATGGAGAGAGATAGGCTTCTTAGACAAATAGCTGATCTTGAAGTGTTGGCTAAGGAAAAAGAAAAGAGTGATGAGGAAGGCCCTGTGATCAGAAAAAATTTAATCCCTAAGGCTAAGCTAGCATATAGGTCAGTAGTCCAACCAAACAGGGAAGTACTTAGTGATTCACAGCCTCCTAGGAATAATGTTGATAAAGCGAAGTAGAAATGGGTGGATGATGGAACTGGATCTAGAAATATAGAGGAGATTTCTCATAGGCTATTAGCACATGAGAGAGAGATGGAAAGAATGAGGAAAGAAAAGGAGGATCTACAAATGGAGCTAGCGAAAGCTGAGTTGGAAGCAGCTAATGAGGAAGTCAAAAGAAAGATTAGTTACCTAAAAGCTCCCCCTATCATTTTTCCATCAAAAGATCTTAGTAAGCCTAATCCTCAGCAAATTTCCCTTCCCTCGGTTAAAATTTAGCCTACTATGCCTACTAATATAACAACAGTTAGTCAAATCCCTATGAACAATCAGCATAGCCAGATATTTCAGTCCCCAATTCCAAAAGTCAGAATGAACATGGGAAACAATAATGTTGCTAACCCTTTTCAAAGGAGACCTATCAATTTGGAACAGTATAGACAATTGTTCTTTGATGGGATCCCAGGATATCTCAACCATGTTCCTACTGAGTTAAGGGACAGACTCCATAAGTTTGCTAGAAATAATGCAATTAGTGCTAAGGAACATTTAAAATCTTTTGGGGACCTAATAAATGATTATGAGATAGTGGATGAAGATGTCATAATGAAATTGTTTGTTCAGTCCCTGGTTGATGATGCAAGAGATTGGTACAGAGGTCTTCCAATTAATAGCATTGGGTCATGGGAGGACTTTAAGAATTGTTTTCAAGAACAATATGGTGACAAAACAAATGTGAGCTTCATGCTTAATGAATTTAATAACATTAGAAAATCTGATAATGAAATGGTCACTGATTTCAATGCTAGATTTCAAAAGGCCATGCATAGATTGTATCAAGTGATGAGGTTAGATGATAACATGTGTCTGAATACCTATTATAATGCATTTGATTCTAAAATGGCCTATATCTTAAGGGATAAAAATCTACATAACCTAAGGGATGCATTTAGAATTGCCATTAATGTGGAAAGCAATAGAAAAGCATATGGGAAGTTAGGAAGGAGAACAAATGGTAGGTTATGGCAGGAAACAAAACAACAACCTAACAAAGTTGCTAGGGAGGATGACAAGATAGAAAAGTTGGTTATTGCTATGAAGGATCTAACTGCCAAGGTAAACAAAAATGATAAGCCTCATTATAACTGGCAAGATAGACCCCCTAGACTGCATGACATGCCTTATAATACCAACTGGAAAGATGGAAAACCCCAAAATGAGAAGCCTAAAATTGCTCAGAGTTAGGATACCCCAGATCCCTTAAAATGGAAAAATGTCCATAATATAGAAAACACTCCTTGGTGTATTGCTTGTGATGGGCCACATTCTCCTCATCAGTGTGCAGTAGCTCAAGCCCTTGAAGAGTCCATGAGACAAGAAGCTAAGCTTGAAATTAACATGTTTGAGACTATTATAGAAAGTGATGAGGAATTTGTACAAAGTGAATGTAGTGATGTGTTGGATAATGAAAGGTATGTTCAAGGACAACTAACACTGGACTGGCATCCTACCTTGAATGTGGTAACAATTGAAGATGAAGAAGTTCATCTTAGAAGGCCTGTTGAGGAAGAAGTTAAAAATCTCACCAAAGCTACTATTGCTAAAGCAAAACACAATTACAATGTAAGGAGCACCAAGAAGGACACTGATCAGCGTGAACCTAGTTCCATGTTCATAAAAGAGGTTACTCAAAAGGGGGCAAAAAGTAGTGCTACTACTTTCCCTAAAATTGGTCAAGAAAATAAGGAAGAGGTTAAAGATGTACCCAAGAGTACAGATGGTAAAAGTACCAATGATATACAAGGAGCTGCCATAGCAAAAGGGGCAGGTCAGCTTAAGGCAAAAAGAGTTAGAGCTAATACTAAATTAAGTAGTAGTTCCACATTTGACATGGCTCAAGCTCTTACACAAATTAAGCTTACTGTCCCATTAATAGAATTACTGAAAATAAAAGAACATAGGGATGCAACTTTTTCTTTGTTTTCTAATGTATCTGACAGTGACACAGTCCTACCCACTAGTTCAGCTAAAATTGGAAAGGATCAGGAACTCCAAACCCCAGAGGTTTATGTGGGAACCACTATCACTCAAGAGCCTTCACAGGTAGATCCTTTTTATGTTACTTTGTTAGTGAATAACCGGCTGATAAAAAATTGCATGATAGATTCAAGAGCTGCTGCTAATGTAATGTCCTATGGTGTTATGAAAGAATTAGGGCTATCAGTAACTATTGTATATGGAAAATGCTATGCTATGGATAATAGGGAAGTACCTATGATAGGTACAATGAGAGATGTTGAAGTAAAAATAGCAGGATTCCCTAGAGCAACTTACAAAATGGACATTATTGTTACTGACACTAAACCCCATTATGGTATGTTATTGTCCAAGCAGTGGGCAACAACAGTAGGAGGATATGTCCAATTGGATTTATCTTATGCTACCATCCCAATCAATGGGAATCATGTCAATTTGTACAGAGAACCACGTGCTCCTAGGGTAATTGAAAATGTAGATCCTAGTATGCTCAATTGTATGATTGATGTGGATCTTAATAATTTCATACTACAACCAATTTTACCCCAATTGAAGAATACTGACCCCATTGTGGTCGAACTAGAATCACAACAACATGGTTTATGGTAGATGTATTTTGATGGAGCTTGCTCCAAAGAAGGATCTCAAGTAGGGGTTCTTTTTGTATCTCCATTGGGTATACCTTTTAAGTATTCTTTCTTACTAGCTTTCCAATGCACAAATAATATTGTAGAGTATGAAGCCCTGTTATTGGGACTTGAAGTTGCAAAAAGGCATGGAATCCAGCTGTTGAAAGTTTTAGGGGACTCATAATTGGCTCTCTCTCAGGTAAGATCCAAATATGCATCCAAAAATGATAGATCAGATAGGTATAAACATGCAGTTTGGGATGTCATTGAGCATTTTAGTGCATTTTCTATTAATTGGATAGAGAGATCAAAGAATATTATGGTAGACTTTCTAGCTAATGTTGCATTAAAATATAATGATGCAACACTAACCAGCATCTCCACTGTGGAAATAAAATCTAGGCCTGCCATCCTTGATAATGTGTATAATTGGCAAGTTTTTGTTGATGATGAAGACATTCTTAGGTTCATTCAATGTCTTGATGATTATGATGGACAGAATATTGATTGCAATGCATTGGTGGAGGTGGTTGACAATAAGGAAACAATGTTTGGAAATGACTTGGTCCAGTTGGAAACAAATGAGATACCTAAAGGGTTGGTAGAGCTAGAGAGCATGTTCAGTTACAATGACAGTCACTTACATCAGTAGTCTACCAATAAGTTAGAAGAGTTGGAGGAGGTAAACCTGGGGACTGAATCATCCCCTAAGTTAGTATACATTAGGAAGAAATTACCCCCTCATGCCAAAACTAATCTTATTAATTTATTGAAAATATATAAACATGTTTATGCTTGGTCTTATGAAGACCTAAAGGCATATAGATAGGACCTTTTTCAGCATGAAGTTCCTTTACTTCCAAATGCTAAGCCTTTCAGACAGAAGCAAAGACCTATTAATCCCCTGTTAGAAACTAAGATGTAGCAAGAATTGACTAAGTTAAGAGAAGAGGGGATTATTAAACCTATAAGACATTCTTCATGGGTCTCCAATTTGGTCCCAGTAAGAAAGAAAAATGGAGACATTAGATTGTGTGTGGATTTTAGACACTTGAATGTTGCTTCTTTAAAAGACAATTACTCTTCCCCCAATATGGAAGCTATGCTGCAAAGAGTAACAGGTTGTGATATTTTGTCCATGATGGATGGTTTTTCAGGATACAATCAAGTGCTAGTGAGGGAATCTGAACAGTTCAAAACTGCTTTCACTACTCCATTGGGAACATATGTCTATGTAAGAATGCCATTTGGATTAAAAAATGCTGGAGCTACATTTCAAAGAGCTATGGATGTAGCCTTCAAAGAATTCATCAATATCATCATGGTGGTTTGTCAAGATGATCTAACTCGCTTCTCTAAAAAGGTCGATGACCACTGTGGACATTTGGAAAAGGTGATCAATAAGGCTTTAGAATTTGGTGTGTCATTAAATCCCAAGAAGTGTCATTTCGGGGTCACTGAAATAAAATTATTGGGGCATATTGTTTCCAAGGAAGGGGTAAGAATAGACCCTAAAAAAATTGAAGCAATAAACAAAGTGCTTGAACCGAACAATGTTAAAGGTATTCAATCCTTTTTAGGCAAAATAAATTTTGTTAGAAGTTTCATTGCAAACTTTGCAGAGATAGTGAGGCCCATTGTCAAGTTGCTCAAGAGGGATACCAAGTTTTGTTGGGATCAAGAAGCCTCAAAGGCTTTTGCTGAAATTAAGAAAGCCATTCAAGAAGCACTAGTGTTGAAGTCTCTTGATTACAGTAAGCCCCTTTCTCTGTTCTCTTTTGCTTCATACCATATAATAGCTGCAGTATTGTTACAAAAAGATAATGAGGGATATGAACATCCCATAGCTTTCTATAGCAAGTATTTGCAAGAAGCAGAATTGAAGTATGAAACCATGGAGAAACAAGCTTATGCTTTAGTTAAAGTTGTTAAGGCTTTTAGGCCATACCTTGTGAGTGCAAAAATCACTGCTTATGTCCCACATGCTGCAATCAAGGATATTTTATCCCAATCTAAGGTTACAGGAAAAAGTTGCAGATGGATTAATAGAAACCAAGAATTTGATTTGGAAATAAAGATCACCAAATTGGTGAGAGGCTTAGGTCTGGCCAAGCTCATGATTGAATCTAATCTTCTAAATGTTGAGATACATAATGTTGAAATCAAAAGTACTTCAGTCACTAGTATTGAAAGGCAACCTTGGTATTCAGAGATAGTCCAATTTTTAAGAGATGCTACATTTTTAGAAGGAATGACACATAATTAGAGAAGAACTCTAAAACTCAAGTCACAAAAATATGTTCTCAATCAAGGTGATCTATTTTGGAGAAAAAGAGATGGAGAACTACTAATGTGTTTGGATGAATTCCAAGCTAAAAGGGTGTTGATTGAAATGCATGATGGAGTATGTCGAGGCCATTACTCTGCTAAGACAACTGCTGGTAAGATAATCCGGGATGGGTACTATTGGCCTACCTTATTCAAGGATGCTCATGAACATGTCTAGAAATGTGACCCATGTCAAAATTTTTCATCCAAATTGAAGTATGAAGGAGCTTTACCCCTATATCCGGTCACAGTGGAAGCCCCTTTTGTCCAATGGGGCATTGATTTTATTGGAGAGATTGTTGAAAAATTAGAAGAGGTCATAGATGGAACATAGTAGCCACTGATTATTTTACTAAATGGATTGAAGCTATTCCCACAAGAAAAGCTACAAGTAAAGTTGTCATTGACTTCCTGATGGACAATGTTATAACTAGATTTGGAATACCTACAAAATTAGTAATGGACAATGCCATGAGTTTCAAGTCAGAAGAGTTTGTTGGATTTTGTACCAGTCATGGAATAATCATGTCTTACTCTTCACCTTATCATCCTCAGGGAAATGGACAAGCTGAATCTAGTAATAAAAGCCTCTTGAGCATCATCAAGAAAATCTTGGGGGAGAACAAGAGGTCCTGGGATCAAAAGTTGAAATTAGCCTTGTGGGCTGATAGAATAACAGTCAAGAAGGCCATCAGAATGTCACCTTTTGAACTAGTTTATGGTACACAAGCTAGACTGCTAGTAAATAATCTTCTTCAAGTTTATAAATTCCTACAAACTGAAGACATGGAGCTATTTGAACCTATGGAAAACTTAATGATCCAAATAGTGGAAGTGGAAGAGATTAGAACTCTAGCTCATAAGAGAAATCTAAAGATCCAACTGTAGTCCAAGTACCTTTTTGATAAAAGGACATCATTAAGGAAGTTTCAAATTCATGATATTGCTCTTCAGTGGAATGCCAGAGGACAGGACAAGGGAAAACATAAGAAATTTGAATCATTATGGATGGGCCCTTTTGTGGTCTATGATTTAAATGGAAAGGATTCTTATTTTATGAAAAATATGAATGATGAAGTACAGGAATTTCCAATGCATAGACAATTCCTAAAACATTATTTCTCTTGAAGTCCATGCACAGTAGATCCTTTGTTTGTATATATTTTGTTTGCTTCCTGTTGTTTTTGTTTGGGCCTGTGTTTTGGTCTGTTTCTCTAGAGTTTCCTGAGTTTCTTGTGTTGACCTTGCAATCAACCATCCCTAGTCAGAGCCACTCTTATCACTATTTAAGAAATGGGTTTTCTTTTCCCATGATTGGCTAGGTTTTTGAAATTTTGAGTCAAATGTGCTATTAATTGCTTCAAATTTGTGTTAGGTCTTTAAGGGTTAGGGGTTTTTAGTTTTAATCACTCAAATGTCTGATCAAAACCCTCTAGTTTCTATTCTTGCATTACTTTATTCACTTAAGTAATGGGTCTTGGGGTCGTGTGAAGTATTTTATTTACCTAGGCAGTTGTTAAATAATTGTAAAAAATATATGCCTTATGTCTTTTTCCTTCTAATGTTGTCAGGTCCAATAAGTGTTGCATAGCTTCCAGATGAATCTACGACTTTCCCTATTTCGTTAGGCAAAGTTGCGGGTGTGTTAAGCTATGCGAAATAGAAAAAGGAAAAGCATGTTCAACTATGTGCATTAGACCAAGTTTAACGAGACTCCATCTCACTCAAGATCTAATGGCTGGCATTGATTTGCAGCTGAAACAAGCGAGTAAATTACCTTTCGTGAAATGGTGAAAAGGTTTGGCAGGACCCAGCGGTGAAGAATTTTCCATAGCTAAAAGGCGATCAAGTTCAAAAGAAATCGATGGCTCGCATTGTTTCATGGCTAATAGATGCTCACATGTTATGCTTTGTGAAACAGTGAAAGGTTTTTTGGCCCATGCAAAAGAGGTTTATAAGAAGCAAAATAAATGTGTAGGTTCTCAAAGATCTAATAGCTAGCGCAGTTCCATAGGAGAAAGATGCTCGAAAGATAGCTTTCACGAAAGAACGAAATGACATGGTGTTCCAAGCAAGTGGTTTAGCTGGTTGAGATGGAAAGTAAGATAATGACACGTGGCTGAAAATCAAGGTGGTCAGCAAATTGGATTTAAGGATTAAAGGGTGGGTCCAAGAAGATGAGTCATGCTGCGGGATAAGAAGTGACCTGGCATATACAGGTGGCAAGGATGAGGTGGATCCCGATGTTTTCTCTCAGCAAATAAAAAGTTGACATGTCAGTTTGGGAATGACTAGACACCAGGTGGATAAAGATGAGTCCGACGACCCACGTCTACCAGATTCAAGTAGGTTGTTAAGCATCAAGCAAGTTTGATATAATCTAACAGTCTACGAAATGGTGAAAGAACTAGTGGGCCCGAAGAACAGATAAAGCATAAAGGTAAAAGAGGATCAACTCTATTTTGATCCAAGGGTTCTCATTGCTTCATGGCTGCAAATCAACCAAGGATTAAGGCCAGCGAAATGGTGAAAGAGAAGGAGAGGTTCTTCCCGGCATGACGTGGAGTGACAGTTGTTACTTCTTGTAAAGCTTGATGGTGATGTGTCGATTGACACATAGTTTCAAAAGGTGATTAAGGGCCTGCCAAGGTGTAATCGGTGGTTATGCAGGAAGTAAGACACGTGGTTGACTCTGAACTAAACCCAAAGAGTTTTCTAGGGCTAATGGCCAAGTGCCATGTGGCATTTGTTAACAGGTGAATAAGTGGGGTAAGCAATGTCTGGATAAAGGTCTCACTTAAAGGATGGTCATCTCAAGATTGATCCAATGCTTCTTGTTGTTTTATGGCCCGAAGATGTAAGTGGATTAACCTCTACAAAATAGCGAAAAACTGTTAGCCATCAAGATGAGGCACAGTTAGTGAAAAAGTTGATGGTCCCGGTAGGAATTAAAGGCTAGGCGGTTAGAGTTCCATCTAACGCTTGGCATAGCTTTGTGAAAGGAAAGTGCTCGCGAGATAAAGCTTGTGAAATGGCGAAAAGGAGGTAGGGCCAGATGCAAAGGCAAACAGGTTAAAACAGGGTAAAGAATGATCAAGTCTCATCTGATCGGATGGCCGGTGCGATTTCTTTTGGCGAAATTGCTAGGATGTTATGCTCTACGAAATGGCGAAAGAGCGAAAAGAAAATATACAGGCATGTTGTGACCCATTGGAGCAAAATTTTTGAATTCTTCTATGAATTCAATTGTGAAAGGATAGCTGAAGCATGTGGTATCAATGTCACAGTTAAGAGCTCGACTACCATATATGATCTTGGATCAATTTAATGAAGGCATCATTTTGAAAAGTTGTTGTAGAGAAGCAGTTGCAGAGCAAATTTCTTCACTTGCAGAGCAAATTTCTTCAGTTGTAGAGCAGATTTCTTCAAGCAAAAAATAGGTTCTCTTGTACTCCTTTTTGGCAATTACTTGATAGTGTGTTTTAATTGAGGTTTTGATTTATTATAGAATAGTTGGGGGTAGTAATTAAATTGCTTGCATAGTTGTTTAAGATGGCACCCAAAAGAGAATTCTCAGGAAAGGTTAATTACCAGGAGAGGGCTATCTGTGATGATTTCCTAGAATAGTTAACAATGTCAACTAATGTGGTAGCAAAGGTAAAAGAACTAGTGCCAAGAGCTCCTCGCCTAAAAATAGGAGAGAGATAGTATGACAAAGGCAATATGCTAAGAGACCCTCAAATTGGGTTGTCTGGGTTGGGATTATTTAAGGTTGGATTTGGTATGAGAAATTCTCTAGCACCAATGAACAGTGTCTGGGAGCTAGATGTAGGCAAATTGGTGGTTCCTGGAGTATTCATGGATGTGGATCTCCTAACTTAGGTTGCACACAACTATGACCCAACCACAAGAAGTGTTAAGGATATAAGTGGGAAAACCCTCATTAAAATAAATAATGAGGAGTTCAGAAATAATTTTGGGCTTAGTGAGTTTACCAATTTTCTAGAGCTTATTAATTATAAATAACTAGCTCAAGTTTACAGTGTGCAGAGGAATCACCTTAGAAATGGGCCTCTTAAAGAATTCTTTGTGAAAATAGGTGGGTTAACAGTTGTAGGACCTAACACTGAGGAGCCTTTCTCTTTAAATCTGTTCACCCTTAGGGCCAAAGGATTATACTAGTCACTCTGCCAAATTCTAGGAGAAGATGCTGAGGCAAATATGCCAACTCATTACATGTTAATGATTGCTCAAATTTTGAATCCCTCTTTGGCAGTGACCTTTGACTATGCTTCCTATATCACTGATGCTATCCATGAAGGATTGATAGGAATAAAGAATGGGAAAGTGGATAGGCCTTTTGGATGGTACTCCCTCCTCATGCATTTATTTTGTATTCAAGGGTGGTGACTATTTTGCAAGTGGAATGGATATTGTGGAAGAGAAAGATGGAGAAAAGATGCCAGTGCAGTTATGGAGTACAATGCTGCCATGGGACAGAGAAGATGCTAGCTTCTTAAAGTTTCATAAGTGGTTTGCATCTAAGATTAGGACTCTTATCTGTTTAGAGAATCCAAGAGTCCCTAACGTTCTTTTGGAATTAATTAGGCCAAAAGAGTTTGCTGAGAATGTTAAAATTGTCCACAATTGGGGTGATATTTACTTGTACCCTGTCTCCATAGTTTTCAGAGTATATGGTTTCAAAGGCACTCCATTTTTGTTGCCCTATCAGGCCCCTCTTAAAGTGGGAATTGTAGAAATCCAAAGGTAGATTGGTAGTGTGCAAGAGGCAGAGCTAACAGGTAGAGGTAAAGGGATCATTTTCCCTACAGTTACCATAGCACATCAATTTGTGATAATTAAAGGAGGTTGGAAACATTTTGAAGATTTCCTTCAACCATACCATTTTCCAATTGCAGTATCCCGGTGTGTTGACTCTAAAGATTTCTTCAACGACATCTTCAGAAAGAGGGCAATATGTATAGGTAGATGTAAGGCCTTCCCCAAACCAAGCTTTGATTTACTTAGTTGACCTTGTTTGACCTATTAATAAATGCTTCATAATTCAATAGAATGGACTGTGTTAGGCAGATAGGTTTGTGAGAAAAATAATTGAACCAAGTTATAGAGTTATCGCACCTAGTGGTGTACTTTTGATGTGTTATGAAGTTGAAATCCTAAAAGACCCATTGATTGGATAATCTTGATTTAACATATGTCAGCTATGCCTGGACGAAGAACTTATATGATTTTGTGATTGGGTAATATTTATGAATGTGGATGCTTCATTTATATGCTTTATAGATACATAACTCTAGATGATCCTAGAATAGGATAAATTTGAGAGGAGGTATGTCAATTATTGAATTTGCAGGACTTTACTATGAATGTAGAATTATGATGTATGGATAAGTTTATGTGAATTGGGATGAAATTGCTTATGTGAAATTGCTTGATAAAAGATGTATTTAATCTGTGCAGATGAAAATTGTATGCAAGTGATGATGTGTATTGTTATTCCTTTGAATTACATTATATGTGGATATTTGAAAGTACTAATGTGTAAATTTAGATGCGCAGGAAATTTACCATGTGACCATGGAAATTATGGAGAATCAAACCTAGACTTATGTATGTTCGTAAGCCAGGGGTTGTCTATTTGGAGAGACAACACCCCATTTGTGTTGTATTTTATTCGTAACAGTATATGCTGCATGAGTGTTAAGTGTTATTTAAATTTAATGGGTAAAACCACAAGAGACAATTTCATGTTTTATTTTGTAAAAGTGTTTTATTTGTGTCACTTGACACATGTGTGGATTTAAATTTAAATGTTTTATTTTGTCTCTTGGTGGGAAAGTGTTTAATTATAGTTCTTCTTAAATAAAATAATGTGTTGTCAGAAATACTTTGGGAATATAATATTTGGGGTGGTCAACATATGTTTGACCCGAAAATAAACTTCAGAGGGGTTTAAAATGGGTTAAATGAACACCTAAGGGTAGTTTAGTAGGGTTTCCTAAAGCCCATAAGGTATACCTAGGGGTTAGGGGTAATTTTAGGCAAGTTTCTACTTTTAAATGATCTTTTTGACGCTTTAAAAATTGGCTTTTTTGGGTTGAGCGAAAATTGAAAATTAGAAGTTTAAATCTAATTAAGATTTTTCCTTTTGGAATGAGAGTCTTTTTGCATTTTGCTTTCTTTCCTGTTTTTTTTTTTTTTAGAAGCTTGTGAGAACTCAGAGAATGAGCTTCTTAAGGAAGATTTTTGAGAATTGGAGGGTAATCACCCACTCTCCATTTTTGGAGACAAGAGAAATTTTGAAAAGAAAATAATAGGATGGAATAGAAAAATTGACTAAGGGTAGAAGGAAAAAGATTCGTGGATTAGGCAGCTCTTCCTCAAATATCATAACACCTTTGGGCAGATTAAGGTTGGTTTCAATTATTCATTATAATGTCTTCTTCTTGCTTATGTCTGGAAGTATGTTGGTGTAAGAAATTTGTGTTCTTGAATGTTTTTTTTTTAAATTCATTTGGTATTTTTGCTTTATGATTCGTTTGTGTTTTGGGAGTTTTCTCAAGACCTCTTACTCTTGGGAGAGAAGAGGATCTTGTGGGTGGTAGCAGTGACAACCCTCGAGTGAGAGACTCTCTTTTGAGAGCGATCACAAGGGATCTTTGTGTGACCCTTGCTGCATGTCCTGTTTGTGCAATGGGGGTCATAAGGAGGGAAATAAGGCTGGAATGCCTTTGGGGGGCATAAGGAATAAGGGGTTGAGATTCTTGATATAATTATTGTGTCATGAGGTGGCTTCTTGTTTATTTCATACTTGCAGTTCTCCTCAGGGTATTGGTCCACTACCACCCTTTGAAAGGATCATCACCTAAGTGTGGTGTTGTGAAGCCAAGTTGGGAGTGTGTCTGAAAATTTGTAGGTATTTGCCTTCTATGTGTTTGCTTGTTTGTTACCCGTCTAGGAATTGGTTCTCCAAGCTCGGGGGTGGCTACCAGTTAGCCTAGGCTGGGAGGTGAGCACTCCGTGGTCATATTTGTGTTTCTATTATGCAAGAAAGTCAGGAGAAGAGAATAGGAACCATGAAAAGATATAGAAGATTATTGTTGAAGATACTTAAATCCATTTGCAAATATTTGTTTTTATTTGATTCAGAAGTATGCCCTCATTCATTGAAATGAGAGGCAAGTTGTAATTCTTGAAAATAGACTCAAGGTTTATTGTTGTAGCTAAACAAAGAAACATCCTGTAAAATTTGCAGAATATCCTAGAGTTGTAAAAGAGCTTATTTTATTTCTACTTCTGTTTTTGTTTCAAAAAAAGAAAAGCCTCCTTGAGTTGCATGCAAAAGCTTCTTTTGTATGGAAAAATTAGTTTTCAAATAAATTTTATCTATATTCTACTTGTTGAAAAGTATGAGTTATTTTGCTGAAAGATCCTAAGTATTTAAAAAGAATAAGGGTGTTTTAAGTAATGGTTTTATTAGTGGAAAAATCAATGAATGTGTTTTATTTAGAATAATATGATGTATTTTAAGAAAAAAATGTGTTAGAATAAAAGTTTAGCAAAAGATCTACTTCAATTTCTTTTATCAACAATTAAAATAAATAAATAAAACAGCCTAAGTTTATTTACCAATTATTTGTATATATATATATATATATATATATACACATACATATACATTTATTTGTGCACATGAAATTTTGATTTACATAATGCTTTCCCTTTGTTATTTTGTTTAAAATTTTGTATGTAAATCTTATTAAAAAATATATATATATTTTTATATATATTCACCCTTAAAACTTTTATATATATATAGATTTATATAAATATAAATATATATATATATATATATATATATATATTTTTATAAATAATATATTAAAAAAAAAAAAAAAAATTAAAAAAGGGGGGGATTTTGGGTTCCACGCGAACCCCACTGTGTGTACACACAGTGTGGGCTGCACGGCGCCCACTGTGTGAACACAAAGTGCGAGCCGCTTCGGCTCCCACTGTGTGGACACACAGTGGTCGGCCGCGGCCGCCGCTGTGTGGACACACAGTGGTGCGAGCCGCAAGCGGCGCCCACTATGTGGACACACAGTGGTGCCGCACCGCCACTGTGCGTTCACACAGTGGCGCCCTCGGCCCTTCACCTTCTTTAAACCCTGCATAAAAAAAATGGCCGCCGCCGTTGTTCGGCCCTGTGGAATTTTAGTGGCAATAAAAAAATAAAGAGATTAAACCCTAGCCCGGGTAGGGCTAGGGCAAATGAAATAAAATTTACATGATAGTTTAGAGTTGTTAATATATATATATAAAAAAAAAAGAACCCTAATTAGGGTTGGAAAAATATTGATTATTATTTTGGAAAGTTATTTTTTTTTAAAAGAATTAAAATATATAAATATATGTAAATATATATATCTATATATATATATATATATATATATATAAAATTCTGGTTATATCTTGGAGTAAGTATTTAATTATAAATATATATATATTTATATATATATACATATAATTCTGGTTATAATTTGGAGTAAGTGATTAATAGAGGTTTAAATATTTAAATACCTCTATATTGGTTACTAATAGGTAGTAAAAGAAAAAAAAAAGAAATTTACCAATTTATGAATAAAGCCTGGTGTTATAAATTTCAAATGTATTTAGCGTGTTAAATGCTTAATATTGCCCTAGTTAATTTAATTAGAGCATTAAAATTTTAAAATGTTTGTTTAGACTATATAGTCATATTGGAGATTGAATTAATTTTCCTCTCCTATTTCTTTAGCGTGATTGATTTAATAAACTTAATGACTAGGTATCTCTTGGAGATAAAATTAGACCAGTTAGATTTCCGCAAATATAATTAAACAAATTATCGATGCTTGGTTCGTTTCAGAATTAGCTCGAATATAATTATGGAAATTTCAATAACGCTTGTCGTGTGAGCGAACTTGTAAATTAATTAGTATTTAAAAAAAAAAATTGTTCCGTTTTTGCCCTAAATTTTGGGCATGACATTTTGGTATCAGAGCCCTAGGTTCATACACTAGTGAACATGGGCTACATTCATATCTTAGTTGAAATCAGACTATGGCTTGAAGTATAACACCTAGGTGAAAACTTGCGAAATAACAAAGTGACATATAAATGAAAATGCTTGTGGATCGATAGATCAATATATATAAATTCAAGGGGTTCCAAGGGTCACTAAAAAAAAACCATGAAATTTGAACTCATTAGTCATAATAATTATGGCTTAAATAAAACCCCAAAGGCTGCAAAATATTCAACTATTTATTCATATGAAGTAATTTCGGTGTCTATTAACAAAAAAACTAGACCTTTTGTACCTACGAGGTTACCATTCAATTGGAACCTAAAACGCAATAACTGCCCTAATCAAATCAAGTATGAGGAGTTAATTTTTCAATAAAATACTCTTGATGATAACTAAAAGAAAGCCATCCATCGAGATATGTTCTTGACATGGTAAATCAAGCGAGATAAATTAGACCTTAGATGGAGGCACCATAAACAAGATAAATTAAAATTTTAAGTCATGTGAAAATTATGATGGTTTAAAGGGTCAAGGCCGCCATAGAAGATATAAATGAAGAAGAGTTAAAAGGAGCTCTTAGCTTAGATAGAATCATTGGCCTATCCTAATGACTAGGTACCTTAAGAATGCAGTCATGTTAGGTTTCTTATTAAGAACATTGGTTAGACAATGGTTGTAGCATTATAGTGAAGCTAGAGTTGGATAACCTTGGAGATAAGAACTAAACTGATGTATGACAATCCCCTTGATCAGAGAACCCTAGTAATACTATAGACGAGTTAGATAAAGAGAGAGGTGGCATGAAATTCTCGAGTAAAAACACGTAATTATAATAAACCCTAAGTTCATCCGTGGATTATATGATTGGGGAAACAAGCAAGTAAAGCCTCCAATTAATTCCTTTATGGAAAGATAACCTTCATGAAAGTAAATAATGCAAGAGAAAGGAGAGTTGATTTGGGAATTGAGCCAAAGATCCCCATTGAAGTGCAAGGAGTGTAAAAGTATTAGGATTTTATGATCTAAAAATGGGTAACTAGATGTCGTTCAGAAACTAAGAAGGAAAGTGCAACCCAATCATGGTTAGTCGCTAGGTACAAGACAATATGTAACACAGTTTAACTACTAGGCACAATCGAAGAAGCCTTGCAAATTTTGGCACTCAAGTGTGAAAGTATGCGAAAACATTAAGTATGGACGAAGCAACGCGCAGATGGAAATGGCTTAGGGATCGAGAGTATAATAGTAATACAATACCAAAGCTTAAATGAGGATTATTTGGAAGTATAAAATATTTGATGAGAACATTGATAAGGAGACGAATTATGTGGTTAGCTAAGGATTTGGAAATTATGGGAGTCTTAAGACATTGGTAATTGTTGGACATCCTTATGTTATACCATAATAAGGTAACTGGATATTAGAATGGTAAGATGATTTGTTTAGATCAAAAAGATTGAAGGTGGATATAATGGATTTGACTAGTAAGTAAATATAAATAAGTAATATGGAAGGAGATAACTTCCCTTTTTACTAAATTTTTAATTAAAAGGATGGGTGTTGGCCACTTTTTGAGTGCACACCCCCTTGATTTCAAAGTGATTAAGTAAAGTAGAAGAGAATAAGTCCACTCTTTGAGTTTTTTGAGTTATGTCGTGAAATGTGTGGGTTGAAATTTTTGTCAACCATATTCGATCTTACTTGACAATAATTCCACCCCAAATGGCTCTTAACCATAAGTGTTAGTAATTTCGGCAACAAGCTCCTACCTAAGGAAGGCAAGTGAATATTGGAGGTGAAAATACAAGAATTGGCATAAGGTGCTAAGAAATCAAATAATGTCCCTAGTAAAAAACTATAAGATTACATTATTCAAATCATAAGAGATTCCAAGTAAACAAGTGTCATTTTTGTACCAAACTATTAACTGTGCGTATAAGACATGAAAGTGTCGATGCTTTAAGCTACCACGTAACATCGAGTTAGGTCTTAGCATATTAAGATAATTAATGGAAGTCCAAGAGGAATGGGTGGAGAATAGTAGAGTTAGTGCAATCACCTGCTAGATATAGTTAAGGATGTTAATAACCCTAAATAGATAGCGGATTATATCGGAAAGTGTGGCTTGAAATAGTTAGCACGTGAAGGTTAAAAATCGAACATGAATTATAAAAAAAAATAAAAAAAATAAAAAAAATGAATGTGATCTCTTGCGTATAAGAATGTATTTCATAAATTGATAAAGGAGTTTAAAGAATCTAAAATCTCAAGAGTCTAATAATCACTTCCTAACACACTCAGGACGCGTGATCTTGGGTGATGTGTTGCGGTTACTCCCTATAGCATGGCTAGAATGGTCATCTTGTTTCGAGTATGATTCAACATTAATTTTGGATTTTCTTTGAAGAGTATATTGTGACATTGGGGCTAGGACTTTCTTTTTGGTTTATTTTGTTTATGAAGAGAAGACCACTAAAATTTATGTTTCTTTTTATATGAACTATGGCACTTTCCGTGTTTCTAGTTTTAATATTTTTCAATTGCCGGCATTTTTCTTCTTTTATTGGACTTGGAAGAAGTAACTTGTATTTTGATCTTGTAAAGTGTCATGTGGTCATTTTTATGGTTGATACAACTAGCCCTAGTGTTGTGATTTGTGTAAATGTCTATCATGTTCATTGAACCATTGATAGTGTGTCAAGGGAGAATACCGCAAGGAGTGAAATTAGGCACAAGAATTAACAAAGAATGAGTTTTATTTTATTTATCAAATTAAGATAAAGGAAGGAATATCCTCCTAAGTAAAAATTAATTGCGAGTAATCAGAAAGAGAAAGTTTATAACAATAGTGTGACCTAGACCTAATGAATTGTGAAAGTAATGATTTTCGACTGGTAAATTTGGCATGGGTATGGAGAGGATTGCGTGGATGATATCTAAAATAAGTTTTAATAATTTCTATCACTTCCTTAGAATGGGGTGTTGTGTACCTTAATGGTTGGAAAATTGCGAATGATGCTCCCTATAAAGCTTAAACCTTGGAGCCTAGAAATATAAAAAAAAACAAAAAACATGTTAATCCCTAGTGGTAGAAAACTACCCTATATAAGGGCAGGATTGAAGAACCTAAATATGCTTTTGCCTTGTCACATAAGAAAGTAGGAAGAAATTATGCACCTAGGACGATTTTACGAATATGATATTAACACCCTAATGAGGTGCCTCGAATGTAGAATAAGTAGCTTCATTGTGATTAAGTGTGATGTTGATTTTCTTAAGTAACATGCTTGGGCGTGAATATAGTAGCATAAGCATGCTTTTAAACAAATCCTAAACAAGTAGAACTCCTAGAAAATTCTATATGTGTAACCTTGATTATGATTTGGAGGGTAAAATAATGTAAGTCGTTGAAAGAGAGAGCTTTGCAAACATCTACCTGAGATCGAAGGGAGATGTAATAAAAATACTAAGAATTTAACCTTGTGAAGATAGTAAGTTAATTACAATAATAAGTTGATTTTGGTATTTCATCCTTCTAGTAGGCAAGGTAATAGTTTGGGTAACTTATGGAAATGGAGGGAAAGGTTATGTCCCTACTTCAAAATTCTACTCATGCAACTTCCAGGAGTAAGTCAAACCCTAGGGGAGGAGGATGTAAGCCTTTCCCCAAACCAGGCTTTGATTTACTTAGTTGACCTTGTTTGACCTATTAATAAATGCTTCATAATTCAATAGAATGGACTGTGTTAGGCAGATAGGGTTGTGAGAAAAATAATTGAACCAAGTTATAGAGTTATCGCACCTAGTGGTGTACTTTTGATGTGTTATGAAGTTGAAATCCTAAAAGACCCATTGATTGGATAATCTTGATTTAACGTATGTCAGCTATGCCTGGATGAAGAAATTATATGATTTTGTGATTGGGTAATATTTATGAATGTGGATGCTTCATTTATATGCTTTATAGATACAGAACTCTAGATGATCCTAGAATAGGTCAAATTTGAGAGGAGGCATGTCAATTCTTGAATTTGTAGGACTTTACTATGAATATAGAATTATGATGTATGGATAAGTTTATGTGAATTGGGATGAAATTGCTTATGTGAAATTGCTTGATAAAAGATGTATTTAATATGTGTAGATGAAAATTGTATGCAAGTGATGATGTGTATTGTTATTCCTTTGAATTACATTATATGTGGATATTTGAAAGTACTAATGTGTAAATTTAGATGCGTAGGAAATTTACCATGTGACCATGGAAATTACGGAGAATCAAACCTAGACTTATGTATGTTCGTAAGCCAGGGGTTGTCTATTTGGAGAGACAACACCCCGTTTGTGTTGTGTTTTATTCGTAACAGTATATGCTGCATGAGTGTTAAGTGTTATTTAAATTTAATGTGTAAAACCACAAGAGACAATTTCATGTTTTATTTTGTAAAAGTGTTTTATTTGTGTCACTTGACACATGTGTGGATTTAAATTTAAATGTTTTATTTTGTCTCTTGGTGGGAAAGTGTTTAATTATAGTTCTTCTTAAATAAAATAATGTGTTGTCATAAATACTTTGGGAATATAATATTTGGGGTGGTCAACATATGTTTGACCCGAAAATAAACTTCAGAGGGGTTTAAAATGGGTTAAATGAACACCTAGGGGTAGTTTAATAGGGTTTCCTAAAGCCCATAAGGTATACCTAGGGGTTAGGGGTAATTTTAGGCAAGTTTCTACTTTTAAATGATCTTTTTGATGCTTTAAAAATTGGCTTTTTTGGGTTGAGCGAAAATTGAAAATTAGAAGTTTAAATCTAATTAAGATTTTTCCTTTTGGAATGAGAGTCTTTTTGCATTTTTCTTTCTTTCCTTTTTGTTTTCTTTTTAGAAACTTGTGAGAACTCAGAGAATGAGCTTCTTAAGGAAGATTTTTGAGAATTGGAGGGTAATCACCCACTCTCCATTTTTGGAGACAAGAGAAATTTTGAAAAGAAAATAATAGGATGGAATAGAAAAATTGACTAAGGGTAGAAGGAAAAAGATTCGTGGATTGGGCAGCTCTTCCTCAAATATCATAACACCTTTGGGCAGACTAAGGTTGGTTTCAATTATTCATTATAATGTTTTTTTCTTGCTTATGTCTGGAAGTATGTTGGTGTAAGAAATCTGTGTTCTTGATTGTTTTTTTTTGAAATTCATTTGGTATTTTTGCATTATGATTCGTTTGTGTTTTGGGAGTTTTCTCAAGACCTCTTACTCTTGGGAGAGAAGAGGATCTTGTGGGTGGTAGCAGTGACAACCCTCGAGTGAGAGACTCTCTTTTGAGAGCGATCACAAGGGATCTTTGTGTGACCCTTGCTGCATGGCCTGTTTGTGCAATGGGGGTCATAAGGAGGGAAATAAGGCTGGAATGCCTTTGGGGGGCATAAGGAATAAGGGGTTGAGATTCTTGATATAATTATTGTGCCATGAGGTGGCTTCTTGTCTATTTCATACTTACAGTTCTCTTCAGGGTATTGGTCCACTACCACCCTTTGAAAGGATCATCACCAAAGTGTGGTGTTGTGAAGCCAAGTTGGGAGTGTGTCTGAAAATCTGTAGGTATTTGCCTTCTATGTGTTTGCCTGTTTGTTACCCGTCTAGGAATTGGTTCTCCAAGCTCGGGGGTGGCTACCAGTTAGCCTAGGCTGGGAGGTGAGCACTCCGTGGTCATATTTGTGTTTCTATTATGCAGGAAAGTCAGGAGAAGAGAATAGGAACCATGAAAAGATACAGAAGATTATTGTTGAAGATACTTAAATCCATTTGCAAATATTTGTTTTAATTTGATTCAGAAGTATGCCCTCATTCATTGAAATGAGAGGCAAGTTGTAATTCTTGAAAATAGACTTGAGGTTTATTGTTGTAGCTAAACAAAGAAACATCCTGTAAAATTTGCAGAATATCCTAGAGTTGTAAAAGAGCTTATTTTATTTCTACTTCTGTTTTTGTTTCAGAAAAAGAAAAGCCTCCTTGAGTTGCATGCAAAAGCTTCTTTTGTATTTTGGAAAAATTAGTTTTCAAATAAATTTTATCTATATTCTACTTGTTGAAAAGTATGAGTTATTTTGCTGAAAGATCCTAAGTATTTAAAAAGAATAAGGGTGTTTTAAGTAATGGTTTTATTAGTGGAAAAATCAATGAATGTGTTTTATTCAGAATAGTATGATGTATTTTAAGAAAAAAATGTGTTAGAATAAAAGTTTAGCAAAAGATCTACTTCAATTTCTTTTATCAGCAATTAAAATAAATAAATAAAAGAGCCTAAGTTTATTTACCAATTATTTGTATATATATATATATATATATATATATATATATATATATATATATATATATATATATATATATATATATATATATATATATATATATATATATATATATATATATATATATATATATATATATATATATATATATATATATATATACATACATATACATTGATTTGTGCACATGAAATTTTGATTTACATAATGCTTTCCCTTTGTTATTTTGTTTAAAATTTTGTATGTAAATCTTATTAAAAAAAAAATATATATTTTTATATATATTCACCCTTAAAACTTTTATATATATATATATATATATTTATATATAATATATTTAAAAAAAAAAAAAACTAAATTAAAAAAAGGGGGGGATTTGGGGTTCCATGCGGACCCCACTGTGTGTACACACAATGTGGGTTGCGCGGCACCCATTGTGTGAACACACAGTGCGAGCCGCTTCGGCTCCCACTGTGTGGACACACAGTGGTCGGTCACAGCCGCCATTGTGTGGACACATAGTGGTGCGAGCCACAAGCGGTGCCCACTGTGTGGACACACAGTGGTGCCGCACCGCCACTGTGCGTTCACACAGTGGCGCCCTCGCCCCTTCACCTTCTTTAAACCCTGCATAAAAAAAATGGCCGCCGCCGTTGTTCGGCCCTGTGGAATTTTAGTGGCAATAAAAAAATAAAGAGATTAAACCCTAGCTCGGGTAGGGCTAGGGTAAGTGAAATAAAATTTACATGATAGTTTAGAGTTGTTAATATATATAAAAAAAAAAAATAGAACCCTAATTAGGGTTGGAAAAATATTGATTATTATTTTGGAAAGTTATTTTTTTGAAAAAGAATTAAAATATATAAATATATGTAAATATATATATATCTATATATATATATATATATATGAATATATATATATATATATATATAATTCTGGTTATATCTTAGAGTAAGTATTTAATTATAAATATATATATATTTATATATATATACATATAATTCTGGTTATAATTTGGAGTAAGTGATTAATAGAGGTTTAAATATTTAAATACCTCTGTTTGGTTACTAATAGGTAGTAAAAGAATTTATTTTTTTTTTTACCAATTTATGAATAAAGCCTAGTCTAATAAATTTCAAATGTATTTAGCGTGTTAAATGCTTAATATTGCCCTAGTTAATTTAATTAGAGCATTAAAATTTTAAAATGTTTGTTTAGACTATATAGTCATATTGGAGATTGAATTAATTTTCCTCTCCTATTTCTTTAGCGTGATTGATTTAATAAACTTAATGACTAGGTATCTCGTGGAGATAAAATTAGACCAGTTAGATTTCCGCAAATATAATTAAACAAATTATCGATGCTTGGTTCGTTTCAGAATTAGCTCAAATATAATTCTGGAAATTTCAATAACGCTTGTCGTGTGAGCGAACTTGTAAATTAATTAGTATTTAAAAAAAAAATTTGTTCTGTTTCTGCCCTAAATTTTGGGCATGACATTTTGGTATCAGAGCCCTAGGTTCATACACTGGTGAACATGGGCTACATTCATAACTTAGTTGAAATCAGACTATGGCTTGAAGTATAACAACTAGGTGAAAACTTGCGAAATAACAAAGTGACATATAAATGAAAATGCTTGTGGATCGATAGATCAATATATATCAATTCAAGGGGTTCCAAGGGTCACTAAAAAAAAACCCTGAAATTTGAACTCATTAGTCATAATAATTATGGCTTAAATAAAACCCCAAAGGCTGCAAAATATTCAACTATTTATTCATATGAAGTAATTTCGGTGTCTATTAACAAAAAAACTAGACCTTTTGTACCTACGAGGTTACCATTCAATTGGAACCTAAAACACAATAACTGCCCTAATCAAATCAAGTATGAGGAGTTAATTTTTTGATAAAATACTCTTGATGATAACTAAAAGAAAGCCATCCATTGAGATATGTTCTTGACATGGCAAATCAAGCGAGATAAATTAGACCTTAGATGGAGGCACCATAAACAAGATAAATTAAAATTTTAAGTCATGTGAAAATTATGATGGTTTAAAGGGTCAAGGCCGCCATAGAAGATATAAATGAAGAAGAGTTAAAAGGAGCTCTTAGCTTAGATAGAATCATTAGCCTATCCTAATGACTAGGTACCTTAAGAATGCACACATGTTAGATTTCTTATTAAGAACATTGGTTAGACAATGGTTGTAGCATTATAGTGAAGCTAGAGTTGGATAACCTTGGAGATAAGAACTAAACTGATGTATGACAATCCCCTTGATCAGAGAACCCTAGTAATACTATAGATGAGTTAGATAAAGACAGAGGTGCCATGAAATTCTCGGGTAAAAACACGTAATTACAATAAACCCTAAGTTCATCTGTGGATTATATGATTGGGGAAACAAGCAAGTAAAGCCTCCAATTAATTCCTTTATGGAAAGATAACCTTCACGAAAGTAAATAATGCAAGAGAGAGGAGAGTTGATTTGGGAATCAGGCAAAAGATCCCCATTGAAGTGCAAGGAGTGTAAAAGTATTAGGATTTTATGATCTAAAAATGGGTAACTAGATGTCATTCAGAAACTAAGAAGGAAAGTGCAAGCCAATCATGGTTAGTCGCTAGGTACAAGACAATATGTAACACAGTTTAACTACTAGGCACAATCGAAGAAGCCTTGCAAATTTTGGCACTCAAGTGTGAAAGTATGTGAAAACATTACGTATGGACGAAGCAACGTGCAGATGGAAATGGCTTAGGGATCGAGAGTATAACAGTAATACAATACCAAAGCTTAAATGAGGATTATTTGGAAGTATAAAATATTTGATGAGAACATTGATAAGGAGACGAATTATGTGGTTAGCTAAGGATTTGGAAATTATGGGAGTCTTAAGACATTGGTAATTGTTGGACATCCTTATGTTATACCATAATAGGGTAACTGGACATTAGAATGGTAAGATGATTTATTTAGATCAAAAAGATTGAAGGTGGATATGATGGATTTGACTAGTAAGTAAATATAAATAAGTAATATGGAAGGAGATAACTTCCCTTTTTACTAAATTTTTAATTAAAAGGATGGGTGTTGGCCACTTTTTGAGTGCACACCCCCTTGATTTCAAAGTGATTAAGTAAAGTAGAAGAGAATAAGTCCACTCTTTGAGTTGTTTGAGTTATGTCGTGAAATATGTGGGTTGAAATTGTTGTCAACCGTATTCGATCTTACTTGACAATAATTCCACCCCAAATGGCTCTTAACCATAAGTGTTAGTAATTTTGGCAACAAGCTCCTACCTAAGGAAGGCAAGTGAATATTGGAGGTGAAAATACAAGAGTTGGCATAAGGTGCTAAGAAATCAAATAATGTCCCTAGTAAAAAACTATAAGATTACATTATTCAAATCATAAGAGATTCCAAGTAAACAAGTGTCATTTTTGTACCAAACTATTAACTGTGAGTATAAGACATGAAAGTGTCAATGCTTTAAGCTACCACATAACATCGAGTTAGGGCTTAGCATATTAAGATAATTAATGGAAGTCCAAGAGGAATGGGTGGAGAATAGTAGAGTTAGTGAAATCAACTACTACATATAGTTAAGGATGTTAATAACCCTAAATAGATAGCGGATTATATCGGAAAGTGTGGCTTGAAATAGTTAGCATGTGAAGGTTAAAAATCGAACATGAATTATAAAAAAAAATAAAAAAAATAAAAAAAATGAATGTGATCTCTTGCGTATAAGAATGTATTTCATAAATTGATAAAGGAGTTTAAAGAATCTAAAATCTCAAGAGTCTAATAATCACTTCCTAACACACTCAGGACGCGTGATCTTGGGTGATGTGCTGCAGTTACTCCCTATAGCATAGCTAGAATGGTCATCTTGTTTCGAGTATGATTCAACATTAATTTTGGATTTTCTTTGAAGAGTATATTGTGACACTGGGGCTAGGACTTTCTTTTTGGTTTATTTGGTTTATGAAGAGAAGACCACTAAAATTTATGTTTCTTTTTATATGAACTATGGCACTTGCCGTGTTTCTAGTTTTAATATTTTTCAATTGTCGGCATTTTTCTTCTTTTATTGGACTTGGCAGAAGTAACTTTGTATTTTGATCTTGTAAAGTGTCAAGTGGTCATTTTGATGGTTGATACAACTAGCCCTAGTGTTGTGATTTGTGTAAATGTCTATCATGTTCGTTGAACCATTGATAGTGTGTCAAGGGAGAATACCTCATGGAGTGAAATTAAGCACAAGAATTAACAAAGAATGAGTTTTATTTTATTTATCAAATTAAGATAAAGGAAGGAATATCCTCCTAAGTAAAAATTAATTGCGAGTAATCGGAAAGAGAAAATTTATAACAATAGTGTAACCTACACCTAATGAATTGTGAAAGTAATGATTTTCGACTGGTAAATTTAGCATGGGTATGGAGAGGATTGCATGGATGATATCTAAAATAAGTTTTAATAATTTCTATCACTTCCTTAGAATGGGGTGTTGTGTACCTTAATGGTTGGAAAATTGCGAATGATGCTCCCTATAAAGCTTAAACCTTGGAGCCTAGAAATATTAAAAAAAAAAAAAAACATGTTAATCCCTAGTGGTAGAAAACTACCCTATATAAGGGCGGGATTGAAGAACCTAAATATGCTTTTGCCTTGTCACCTAAGAAAGTAGGAAGAAATTATGCACCTAGGACGATTTTATGAATATGATATTAACACCCTAATGAGGTGCCTCGAATGTAGAATAAGTAGCTTCATTGTGGTTAGGTGTGACGTCGATTTTCTTAAGTAACATGCTTGGGCGTGAATATAGTAGCATAAGCATGCTTTTAAACAAATCCTAAACAAGTAGAACTCCTAGAAAATTCTATATGTGTAACCTTGATTATGATTTGGAGGGTAAAATAATGTAAGTCGTTGAAAGAGAGAGCTTTGCAAACACCTACCTGAGATCGAAGGGAGATGTAATAAAAATACTAAGAATTTAACCTTGTGAAGATAGTAAGTTAATTACAATAATAAGTTGATTTTGGTATTTCATCCTTCTAGTAGGCAAGGTAATAGTTTGGGTAACTTATGGAAATGGAGGGAAAGGTTATGTCCCTACTTCAAAATTCTACTCATGCGACTTCCAGGAGTAAGTCGAACCGTAGGGGAGGAGGATGTAAGGCCTTCCCCAAACTAGGCTTTGATTTACTTAGTTGACCTTGTTTGACCTATTAATAAATGCTTCATAATTCAATAGAATGGATTGTGTTAGGCAGATAGGTTTGTGAGAAAAATAATTGAACCAAGTTATAGAGTTATCGCACCTAGTGGTGTACTTTTGATGTGTTATGAAGTTGAAATCCTAAAAGACCCATTGATTGGATAATCTTGATTTAATGTATGTCAGCTATGCCTGGACGAAGAACTTATATGATTTTGTGATTGGGTAATATTTATGAATGTGGATGCTTCATTTATATGCTTTATAGATACAGAACTCTAGATGATCCTAGAATAGGATAAATTTGAGAGGAGGTATGTCAATTATTGAATTTGCAGGACTTTACTATGAATATAGAATTATGATGTATGGATAAGTTTATGTGAATTGGGATGAAATTGCTTATGTGAAATTGCTTGATAAAAGATGTATTTAATCTATGCAGATGAAAATTGTATGCAAGTGATGATGTGTATTGTTATTCCTTTGAATTACATTATATGTGGATATTTGAAAGTACTAATGTGTAAATTTAGATGCGTAGGAAATTTACCATGTGACCATGGAAATTATGGAGAATCAAACCTAGACTTATGTATGTTCGTAAGCCAGGGGTTGTCTATTTGGAGAGACAACACCCCGTTTGTGTTGTATTTTATTTGTAACAGTATATGCTGCATGAGTGTTAAGTGTTATTTAAATTTAATGTGTAAAACCACAAGAGACAATTTTATGTTTTATTTTGTAAAAGTGTTTTATTTGTGTCACTTGACACATGTGTGGATTTAAATTTAAATGTTTTATTTTGTCTCTTGGTGGGAAAGTGTTTAATTATAGTTCTTCTTAAATAAAATAATGTGTTGTCATAAATACTTTGGGAATATAATATTTGGGGTGGTCAACATATGTTTGACCCGAAAATAAACTTCAGAGGGGTTTAAAATGGGTTAAATGAACACCTAGGGGTAGTTTAATAGGGTTTCCTAAAGCCCATAAGGTATACCTAGGGGTTAGGGGTAACTTTAGGCAAGTTTCTACTTTTAAATGATCTTTTTGACGCTTTAAAAATTGGCATTTTTGGGTTGAGCGAAAATTGAAAATTAGAAGTTTAAATCTAATTAAGATTTTTCCTTTTGGAATGAGAGTCTTTTTGCATTTTGCTTTCTTTCCTTTTTGTTTTTTTTTTAGAAACTTGTGAGAACTCAGAGAATGAGCTTCTTAAGGAAGATTTTTGAGAATTGGAGGGTAATCACCCACTCTCCATTTTTGGAGACAAGAGAAATTTTGAAAAGAAAATAATAGGATGGAATAGAAAAATTGACTAAGGGTAGAAGGAAAAAGATTCGTGGATTGGGCAGCTCTTCCTCAAATATCATAACACCTTTGGGCAGATTAAGGTTGGTTTCAATTATTCATTATAATGTCTTCTTCTTGCTTATGTCTGGAAGTATGTTGGTGTAAGAAATCTGTGTTCTTGAATGTTTTTTTTTGAAATTCATTTGGTATTTTTGCATTATGATTCGTTTGTGTTTTGGGAGTTTTCTCAAGACCTCTTAGTCTTGGGAGAGAAGAGGATCTTATGGGTGGTAGCAGTGACAACCCTCGAGTGAGAGACTCTCTTTTGAGAGTGATCACAAGGGATCTTTGTGTGACCCTTGCTGCACGGCCTGTTTGTGCAATGGGGGTCATAAGGAGGGAAATAAGGCTGGAATGCCTTTGGGGGGCATAAGGAATAAGGGGTTGAGATTCTTGATATAATTATTGTGCCATGAGGTGGCTTCTTGTTTATTTCGTACTTGCAGTTCTCCTCAGGGTATTGGTCCACTACCACCCTTTGAAAGGATCATCACCAAAGTGTGGTGTTGTGAAGCCAAGTTGGGAGTGTGTCTGAAAATCTGTTGGTATTTGCCTTCTATGTGTTTGCCTATTTGTTACCCGTCTAGGAATTGGTTCTCCGAGCTCGGGGGTGGCTACCAGTTAGCCTAGGCTGGGAGGTGAGCACTCCGTGGTCATATTTGTGTTTCTATTATGCAGGAAAGTCAGGAGAAGAGAATAGGAATCATGAAAAGATACAGAAGATTATTGTTGAAGATACTTAAATCCATTTGCAAATATTTGTTTTAATTTGATTCAGAAGTATGCCCTCATTCATTGAAATGAGAGGCAAGTTGTAATTCTTGAAAATAGACTTGAGGTTTATTGTTGTAGCTAAACAAAGAAACATCCTGTAAAATTTGCAGAATATCCTAGAGTTGTAAAAGAGCTTATTTTATTTCTACTTCTGTTTTTGTTTCAGAAAAAGAAAAGCCTCCTTGAGTTGCATGCAAAAGCTTCTTTTGTATTTTGGAAAAATTAGTTTTCAAATAAATTTTATCTATATTCTACTTGTTGAAAAGTATGAGTTATTTTGCTGAAAGATCCTAAGTATTTAAAAAGAATAAGGGTGTTTTAAGTAATGGTTTTATTAGTGGAAAAATCAATGAATGTGTTTTATTCAGAATAGTATGATGTATTTTAAGAAAAAAATGTGTTAGAATAAAAGTTTAGCAAAAGATCTACTTCAATTTCTTTTATCAGCAATTAAAATAAATAAATAAAAGAGCCTAAGTTTATTTACCAATTATTTGTATATATATATATATATATATATATATATACATTTATTTGTGCACATGAAATTTTGATTTACATAATGCTTTCCCTTTGTTATTTTGTTTAAAATTTTGTATGTAAATCTTATTAAAAAAATATATATATATATTTTTATATATATTCACCCTTAAAGCTTATATATATATATATTTATATAAATATAAATATATATATATATATATATATTTATATATTTATATAAATATAAATATATATATATATTTATATATAATATATTTAAAAAAAAAAAAACTAAATTAAAAAAAGGGGGGATTTTGGGTTCCACGCGGACCCCACTGTGTGTACACACAGTGTGGGCTACGCGGCGCCCACTGTGTGAACACACAGTGCGAGCCGCTTCGGCTCCCACTGTGTGGACACACAGTGTTCGGTCGCGGCCACCACTGTGTGGACACACAGTGGTGCGAGCCGCAAGCGGCGCCCACTGTGTGGACAAACAGTGGTGCCGCGCCGCCACTGTGCATTCACACAGTGGCGCCCTCGGCCCTTCGCCTTCTTCAAACCCTGCATAAAAAAAATGGCCGCCGCCGTTGTTCGGCCCTGTGGAATTTTAGTGGCAATAAAAAAATAAAGAGATTAAACCCTAGCTCGGGTAGGGCTAGGGTAAATGAAATAAAATTTACATGATAGTTTAGAGTTGTTAATATATATATAAAAAAAAATAGAACCCTAATTAGGGTTGGAAAAATATTGATTATTAGTTTGGAAAGTTATTTTTTTTAAAAAGAATTAAAATATATAAATATATTTAAATATATATATATCTATATATATATATGAATATATATATATATATATATATATATATATATATATATATATATATATATATATATATATATATATATATATATATATATATATATATATATATATATATATATATATATATATGTATGTATGTATAATTCTGGTTATATCTTGGAGTAAGTATTTAATTATAAATATATATATATTTATATATATATACATATAATTCTGGTTATAATTTGGAGTAAGAGATTAATAGAGGTTTAAATATTTAAATACCTCTGTATTGGTTACTAATAGGTAGTAAAAGAAAAAAAAAAAAAATTTACCAATTTATGAATAAAGCCTGGTCTTATAAATTTCAAATGTATTTAGCGTGTTAAATGCTTAATATTGCCCTAGTTAATTTAATTAGAGCATTAAAATTTTAAAATGGTTGTTTAGACTATATAGTCATATTGGAGATTGAATTAATTTTCCTCTCCTATTTCTTTAGCGTGATTGATTTAATAAACTTAATGACTAGGTATCTCGTGGAGATAAAATTAGACCAGTTAGATTTCCGCAAATATAATTAAACAAATTATCGATGCTTGGTTCGTTTCAGAATTAGCTCGAATATAACTATGGAAATTTCAATAACGCTTGTCGTGTGAGCGAACTTGTAAATTAATTAGTATTTTAAAAAAAAAATTGTTCCGTTTTTGCCCTAAATTTTGGGCATGACAGTAGACCCCACCAATTCCAATTTCCTGAAGACCTCATTAGGAATGAGTTTGATTTAGATGAGGAAGAGCTGAGGAAGGAAATGTAGGTGGCCTACAAAAAGGCTTTAGACTTTGTGCACCAATTTGACACTAGCTATGACCCTTTGTCTAGATTTCACCCCTTTGAAGAGAAGATAAAGTTCTTAATTCTTTGTTTTGAGGATGTGATGCAAACATTGAAAGAAAAGAGGGAGGTTGTAATTAAGAACAACCCTAAGAAAGAAAGACTGGTTCTAAATAGGTCTGCATATGCCAGAGCAATCCCTCCTGGTGATTACGTGTTGCATAAGAAGTCCAATTACAGTGTGTTGATGCCAACAACAAGGGAGCCTTCTACCTCAAAAGGGAAGAGGAAGATACAGGATGTCATTGACATTCAAGATAGCCCAAAGAAAAAAAGAGTAGGAAAGGAAGTACAATCTAATGAACCTTTTTACTCTCCATCTCAATCCCCTATTCATATAGGAGATGAATAGGTAGCATCTGAGCAACTGTTATAGTTAGGCAGTCTTGGAGAGATAGCATACAAATATGATGAAGTGGAAGAGGGAATGCCAGAAGAGCCCCTTACTACTGAGATGAACATCACTACTAATGAGTTCAAAGGCCAGGAGTGGGATCCTGAGATCAAGCAAGCCAGTGAGAATTTCATGGCTGATAATAACTTTGTCACATCAGGAGCTTTCATGCAATTTGTGTTGAAGCAAAATATTGATAAGTTTAATGCTAGGTGTGAAAAGAGGAAATGTGAGCAGCCACACAAAGATCTAGCTATGGTGGAGGAAGAGATAAAGAAAGAAATGGTTGATGAGTTGAAGACCATCAGTCCCGAGCAGGGAAGAGACATGGTAGCATAGGTTGGGGTACTCATTCTCCCCGAATGGGACATAGTAGATGCCTTGGTTTTAGAGGCAGTAAGAAAAGAGACCAAACCTATGGAGGGAGTCACTTTCAACAAAGATAATGCTGCAGTGGTCATGTAGTCTCTTAAAAGAGATGAAAATAAGAGGAAAAAGGACACCCCAAGGTCAAGTTACCTTGGCGGAATGATAGTGAAAAAAGTGCAGAGCACTGGGGTAGTGGAAGCTGCTAGCACTGTGCTAGAGACTGCAAAGTTTAGTGTTGCAGTAGTAGAAAGAGAGGCTAAGGAAAAGGCAGATCTCCAAGTTAAGTTGGAGACAATTCTGAAAGCTTACAATAGTGCCAAGCAAGAGGTAAGGGGTAAAGATAGCATCATCACCAAGCTACAAAGCCAGTTGGCAGGATAATACCATCAGGGTGAGTCCTCAACATTGATGATCTCCTCTTCTCCTGCAAGACGTCCACCTACCAACCCCATTATTGAGTTCCCACCTTCTCCAGCACCTTCTAGTTCTCAGTTGATTGAGATCACTCCCCATGAGCTGGAGAATTTAAAACATGCTTGGGCCCTATATGCAAAGAAATATGAAGAGAGAGTAAAGGCTACAATTTTGAGTTTTGTTGAAACTATAAGGTCTTCACTAATGTATAACAACATGAGTAAAATTTTGGAAATGTGGAATGAGTTAAATGGGGACAGGGCTGTTTTAATGCCTATTTTTGATAAATGGAGACCCAGAGAGCAGGATATAGAACTGATTTGTGTATCCTATGATGAGGCAGGGGCTAACCCTATTATTAAATCTACAAATGATTTAGTAAAGTTGGTAGAAGGAGTAGATAATGCAGATAGAAAGATCAACTTGTACAAGAAAGAGTACACTGATCAAGTTTTTGAATTACTCCCAGGAGGTTTTGTCAGCCCAACCCAATTAAAGGACAAACAAATATGGCTTAAGGAATTAGAAGCCAAATTGTCACTTAGAATAAAAGGAATTGTTAAATTAGAGGATGCCTCCATATTTGTCAAAACAATTGAAGAGATTGATAAAATCAAATCTCATTATGGTTTCCTGAATTCAGAGGTCAATAAAAAGAGGAATTCTTGGGAAAGATTAGCCAAGACAAAAACAAGAGTGATTAACTTCTCATGGCCTACTGATGAGGTGTATCAGGAATGGACAAGAAAGTATGCAGTGCTTGATGTGGAGTAGTTAGAAAATGTTGCAACATTACAACAAGAGGAAGAAGCCGCAGATGTTGAAAGAGACTTGTAACTGCATTTGTAAAAGGTTTTGTAACTTCTTCTTGAGAGGTAATGATTGTAACAAACTCTCCTAGGAAAGTCTGAAGCTATGTGTGCATCCATATTGTTATAAATGGATACTAGGACTAGTAGAAAAAAAGATCTCAAGGAATTGTAAGAAAACACTGCAGAAATTTATCTGAGCTTTTTTCAAGTTTTGATGGAGAATATTCGAATGTTTTTGTAATACTTTTAGAAGAAATATCAATACACAAACCATTGGTTTTGAGTTTAAACTTTTTGTTGTCTTCAAGTATGTTTGCAAATGTTTACTGTTTCATTCTGAGTAATCTAGGGTTATTCCTTTTGAATATGGGTTGCAAGGCAATTTTCAGTAAATATGTTTCTTAGCTTTTCTCTTCAAGAGGGGAATTAAATATGCAGGAATCATCTTTACCAGTAAATTCTTTGTGGGATACATTGAATTGTGATGAACACAGTTTAGTTTGGTATGAATAAATTATTATGTATGTCAGGCATATATAGGGATCTGCAGAAGCCAAATTGATGGAATATGTAGAGATGTTTGATTGTGGAAGTATTGTTTGAACTTAGATGACTCTGTGACCTTGGATAAGGCACTGATATCTATTAAGGTTATCTTCTATATATCTTGTAGATCAATACTGAACATGAGTATAAGTTTCATTCCTTTGTTTCAGTTAGTTTTAAGGTGATAAGGTCCACTGGTTTTCAGACTTGTTTGCTGTGGATTTATTTTTTAAAAGTGTGAATTCAGTTCACAAAGGTATACCCGCCTAGACCTTGGATAAGTTCAAAGTGTAGAAGGTTAATCAAACCTTGTGATATGTTGTCCTAAAAGTTTCCTTCTCTTTAATCTCTCTTCTACATATAGAGTTTATCATATCACTATAAGGATTTTAAAGTGAATCAGATTTTGAGAACAACAACTTCAATAACCAAAATATCATCATTGGTAACTTTGTAATACAAATTATTGTCAGCATTACCTTCTGTGTAACCAAGCTTCAAAAGATATTTATCCAATCTAGCATACCAAGCTCTGGGAGCTTGCTTCGATCCATATAAAGATTTGTTGAACCTACAAACCATATCCTTATTATCTATCAAAGAAAATCCATCATGTTGTTCAATGTAAACTTCGTCTTCTAGATCTGCTTTCAAAAATGCACATTTTACATCCGTTTGATAAAATTTATAGTTCTTATGAGCTGCAAATGCAAGAAATGGTCTAACTACCTCAATTCTGGCTACCGATGCAAAGGTTTCATTATAATCAATTCCTTCTTTTTGTGAATAACCTTTACAAACTAATCTTGCTTTGTTTCTGATTACTTCTCCATCTTCATTAATTTTATTCCTATATACCCATTTAGTTCCAATTAAATTTTTGTCTTTAGGCTAGGGAACCAATGTCCAAGTATTGTTCTTTTCAATTTGTTCTAATTCATCTTCCATTGCTTTTATACAATGTTCGTCCTTACATGCTTAAATGACAGATGCTGGTTCAATTTGAGAAATTAAACATACCTTTTCATTTGCCAGTCTTCCTCTAGTCATAACACCTTGATTCTTGTTTCCAATTATCTAATTTTCTGAATGATTCAATCTTACATACCTGGGTTTGTTCTGATTAACATTCACAGGCTTTTGTTCTTCAGTCACTATTGAGTTTTCTGATGATGTCAGTGTGACTAGGTCTTCATTCTATACTGGTGTAATCTATGTCGGCTGATCTATAATTATTTCAACTACTAGTTCAATAGATCTTGAATCTCCTCTAAAGTGTTCATCTATCTTCACATTAGTACTCTCAATGATTTTCTGTAACCTTTTATTATAACATCTATATGCCTTTCTTTTAGATGAATAACCAAGAAATATTCCTTCATCACTTCTAGGATCAAATTTACCAATATACTCATCTCTTCTAATATAACATTTGCTTCCAAATATTCCGAAGTAATTAAGAGTAGGAATATGACCAAACCATAGTTCATAAGGGGTCTTATTGGTTTCAATTTTGATGTGAACTCTATTCAAAGTATAAATTGTTGTATTCACTACTTCTCTCTAGTACACATGAGGTAGATTTGCTTCCATTAACATAGTTCTTGCAGCATCTAGAATAGTTATGTTCTTCCTTTCCACAACTCCATTCTGCTGGGGTGTCTGGGGTGCTGATAGTTGTCTTTTGATTCCATTCACTTCACAGAATGCATTAAATTCTCTAGATGTAAATTCTCCTCCTTGATCTAATCTTAAACATTTGATTTTCTTGCCGGTTTCATTCTCTACCGTCGCCTTGAATATCTTGAATCTTCCAAAAGCTTCTAATTTCTCCTTGAGAAAAGTAACCCAACACATTCTAAAAGAATCATCAATTATTAGCATAAAGTATCTATCACCTTGTAGACTTCTTGTTCTTGCTGGACCACATAAATCAGTATGAATTAAATCAATAATATTATTGGATTTCTCAGTAATGCTCTTAAATGTTGTTCTAACTTGCTTTCCCATTTGACATTCCTTACATACCAGATTACGAGGTTTCACAATCTTAGGTAAATCCCTTACTACCTTAGTTGAATTGATCTTTACAATACAATCAAAATTGACATGACAGAGTCTTTTATGCCATAACCAACTTTCATCAATGTGTGCAATTAAACATGTCTTGTCACTAGTATTCAAGTGAAAGATATTACCTTTAGTCTGATTACTGGTTGCAATCTCCAATCCAGTTCTGTTTATGATTTTGCATTTTCCATTCTTGAACTGTAACTGAAATCCTTTCTCAACTAATTGACCAACACTCAAAAGATTATGCTTTAAACCTTCTACATAATAAACATTGTTAGTATTATGCTTATCATCCAAAGATATAGTGCTTTTCCCTTTGATTTGACAGGCTTTACCATCTCCAAACCTTACTAGACCTCCATGAATTTCTTGAAATGATAAGAATTTTCTTTTATCACCAGTCATATGATGTGAGCATTGAATATCTATAATCCATTTATCCTTTTCTTCAATTTTTGTTGCCACTGCCTGCTCTACCGGTTTGACAATAGGTGTCGGTTGATCTTCCTTTATTGCAACAAAATCCCATCTACTATCTATTGGATCTTCATCTGAGTCATCTATAACACTTTCATCTTCACAGTAACATGACTTATCTCTATTTTTATTGAATCTATATCTCTGATATTTAGGGTTAGGCTTATATGATCTTTTTGCTTCCTCCCTTAGTCTTGCATGTCTATCAGGGCATCTAGATGCTATATGAACAATTTTATTGCAGTTAAAACATTTGAAAGGTGCTTTACCTTCATACTTACTTCCTACTGGACCTTTAGGCATCTTCCTTGCAAATAGTTCTTCAAGTTCTTCATTATCTCTCCTCATATTTTCAAGTTATTTTGCATAAAGTGCTTTCCAATCAGTTTTGTCAGATGATGATGATGATGATGATGATGATGATGCTTTTAAAACTTAATCAGTCTTTATAGTATAAACATGACCAAACTATTGGTATTTTGGATATGTTGATATGGTTTTGTCATTGATGTCAACACTTATCAACACTTAGAGATCTTGGGTTATGTTCATCGGCATGATCAGTGACTTATGCACAATCACTACTATCTGGTTTACCGATAGGATATATTGTTCACCGACACTTGGAATGACTTGGAGATTACTTGGTTATGTCAAAGACATTGTTTGAACCCTTAGTTTTAGTGATTTGTTCATTGGTTTGTTCGGGTTTGCATATTTATTGTTACGGGCAAATAGGTCTAGGTTATGCAACGACAAGCATATCTATTCCAGATCAGCATGACACATCATGAAGATGATTTATTGTTATTGTAAATGCATTCAGCCAACATCATACATCACATATTGATTCATTTGTAAGTGATTTTATTGTAATATCTTAGGGAACCGACCTACTCATTTGGTCTTAGGTAATGGTATAAATGTAAGATCTCATTTATGAGATTAATATAGGATTGGAGAAACGATTGTAATAAGGTATATGTGAATATAACAAGAGCAATATAGGCAAACATCATTCAAGATTGAAGAAAGGTTTGAAGAAGGCAGATCAAATCTTAACTGGTACTGAATCCAGCATATGAAGATGCTATTTTGAGCAGTACATTATCATTGGATTTAAGCATCCAATTATAGTCAGTGTGACTCCCATTTTGTGATTGATTAGTGAGCTCTAGGCAGTTGGTCTTTCTACATGTCTAGACTCCATATTGTACACACATATTATTTGCACTAGTATCATCAGATTGTGGGTAAGATTTCCCACCATAGTTTTTCCCCTTACAAGGTTTCCACATACAAATAACTGTGTTATGTGTTGTGTATGTTATTTGTCTTTATGTTTCATACATTAAACTTTACCGGTACTGTAATTAACTATTAAATTGTCTACTAACATTAAAGTTTGGTTTACCGACATTAAGCATTAAGTTTGGTTAAGTTAGTTTTGGTTTGTATTTATTGGACAATTGATTTACCCCCCCTCTTAGTTGCCTCCTGAACCTAACAATTGGTATCAGAGCCTAGTCCTCTTTTTGCAGAAGTCTAACAGCTTGAGGAGATCCAATATCTTCTAACTATTTCAGGAAGAACAATCTGAAACTTGATGGAACCAACTATGGCATATGGAAAATTAGGATGGAGACACATCTGAATTGCATTGGAAAGGACATATGGGAGATTACAAAGAATGGCTATATTGTTCCTACTCAAGGTCAACCTATTCCACCAACCTTGGCTAAAGATGAGGAAAATGACTGCAAAGCAAGAGAAGCACTTTTAAGTGCATTGTCAGATCAGAAAATCATGGGATTATCAAATAGATCTACTACTAAAGCTATTTGGGATAAATTAGAAACATTGAATGAAGGTGATGCCACAGTCAAAATTGCAAAACTGGAATGCTTTCGGGTTAGGTATGAAAATCTGAAAATGGAAGAAGATGAAAGAATATCTGCCTTTATGGAAAGAGTAAATTAAATGTGAAGATTGATGAACAGTTTAGAAGGTCTATAGACTCTAAACTGGTAGTTGAGATAATCACAAATGAACCTACTATAAGTACACTGGTACAAAATGTTGATCCAGTCACACCAACATCATCTGAAAACTCCACAGTGACTGAAGAACAATAGCAAGTGAAAACACCTTGGTATGTAAGATTGAATCACTCTGAAAATCAGATAATTGGGAACAAGTATTAAGGAGTTATGACTAGAGGAAGACTGGAAAATGAAGAGGTATGTCTTATTTCTCAAATATAACCAGCATCAATTAATGAGGCATGTGAAGATAAACATTGGATGAAGGCTATGGAAGATGAATTGGAACAAATTGAAAAGAATAACATATGGAAATTAGTTCCCTAGCCTAAAGACAAAAATGTAATTGGAACTAAATGGGTATTCATAAATAAACTTAATGAAGATGGTAAGGTAATCAGAAATAAAGCAAGATTAGTGTGTAAGGGATATTCACAGAAATAAGGAATTGATTATAATGAAACCTTTGCACCAGTAGCTAGAATTGAGGCAATCGAATTATTCTTAGCTTTTGCAGCACATAAGAACTATAAAGTATATCAATTGGATATTAAATGTGCATTTTTGAATGGTGATCTTGAAGAAGAAGTTTACATTGAACAACCTAATGGATTTTCTTTGATAGATGACAAAGTTATGGTTTGCAGGTTAACGAAAGCTTTATATGGATTGAAGCAAGCTCCTAGAGCTTGGTATGCTAGATTGGACAAATATCTTCTAAAGATTGGTCTTACTAAAGGTAATGTTGACAACAATCTATATTACAAAGTGACTAATGATGACATCTTGGTTATTGAAGTTTTTGTTAATGATATGATATTTGGAGGAGAAGATGGATTGTGTAAAGACTTTTCTAAAAAGATGCAGGAAGAATTTGAAATGTCTATGATTGGAGAGATAAAATTCTTTTTAGGATTGCATATTTCATAGACTAATAAAGGTATATTTATAAATCAATCAAAGTACTTGAAGGGATTACTTAAGAAATTTGGCATGGAAAACTCTAAACCGGTAAGCACACCTATGACTACAACTGATAAGCTATAATTGAAGGATGAATCAACACCTGTTAATCTGACAAGGTACAAATCTATGATAGGAGGTTTAGTGTATTTGACACAAACAAGACCTGATATTATGAATGTAGTATGTATTGTTTCAACATTTTAGAGTAATCAGGTAAAGAAAATCTTGAATCAACAGTGAAAAGGATTTTCTAGTATCTACAAAGAACTACAAATCTTGGTTTATGGTATCCTAGAGATGAAAACTTTGATTTATGTGTTTCAAATTGGGCAGGAGATGTAGATGACAGAAAAAGCACCACTGGTGGAGCATTCTTTCTTGGTACTAGATTAATTTCATGGTTGAGCAAGAAACAAAGTTGTACATCTTTATCAACAGCAAATTCAGAATATGTTGCTGCAGCAACTAATTGCACATAGGTATTATGGATAAAACAAATGTTGAAGGATATAAAGGTAAAATGCAAGGAACCTATAACTATTTACTGTGATAATATGGTAGCAATTGATATATCTAAGAATCTAGTATTTCACTCAAAGACTAAACATGTTTCCATCAAATTCAATTTTCTTAAAGAAAATGTTGAAGCAAAAGAAGTGAAGTTGGTTTATGTGAATACTAAATAACAAATTGCAGATATTTTTACTAAGCCTTTGCCTAAGGAGACTTTTGAATATCTTAGGGAGCAACTTGGAGTTATACCCTCACTGGTAGAGACTTAGACAGTTGATGATTGTCATCAACTGACAGAATTAATAGAGAAATCTTTTTTTCCGGCTTTGATGAGGAGAGCTACTTCTCAGGGGAAGTAGTTGGATAAATTGATAAGTTGGTATTTTGTGATAAGTTCTTTGAACTGATTGTATTTGGCTTTTAAGTTGGTATTTTGTGATAAGTTCTTTGAACTGATTGTATTTGGTTTTGTATTTCTTTGGCATTTGATGTCAAAGGGGGAGAGATATCTACGAAAAAAACACATTATCTTCTGGGGAGACATTATTCATTGGGGGATAGATTGTTACTCTCTGTATTTGTATTTTGATGATCTCTTTGGGAGATTGTTGATTTTTTGGTTTTGGCATTTCTGCTTTGGCACTTTGATGGTTTTTCCATCTTGTGTTACCATCAATGCCAAAGGGGGAGATTGTTGGTATTTTGGATATGCTGATATGGTTTTGTCATTGATGTCAATACTTGTCAACACTTATCAACACTTGGAGATCTTTGGTTATGTTCACCAACATGATCAATGACTTATGCACAGTCACTGGTATCTGGATTACTGATAAGATATATTATTCACCGCAGTTGTAATGACTTGGAGATTACTTGGTTATGTCAAAGACATTGTTTGAACACTTGGTTTTAGTGATTTTTTCATTGGTTTATTCGGGTTTGCATATTTGTTGTTACCGAAAAATAGGTCTAGGTTATGCACCGACAAGCATATCTATTCTAGATTAGCAGGACATGTCATGAAGATGATTTATTGTTATGTTAAATGCATTGAGCTGACATCATGCATCGCATATTGATTCATTTGTAACTGATTTTATTGTAATATCTTAGTGAGCCGACCTACTCATTTGGTCTTAGGTTATGGTATAAATGTAAGATCTCAGTTATGAGATTAATATAGGATTGGAAAAAGGATTGTAATAAGGTATATGCGAATATAAGAAGAGCTATACATGCAGACATCATTCAAGATTGAAGAAAGGTTCAAAGAAGGCAAATCAGAGCTTAACCGGTACTGAATCCAGCATATGAAGATGCTATTTTGAGCAGTACATTATCATTGAATTTAACCATCCAATTGTAGTTAGTGTGACTCCCATTTTGTGATTGAGCAGTGAGCTCTAGGAAGTTGTCCTTTCTGCATGTGCAGACTCCATATTGTATACACATATTATCTGCAGTAGTATCATCTGATTGTGGGTAAGGTTTCCCACCGTGGTTTTTCCGCTTACAGGGTTTCCACGTACAAATAACTGTGTTATGTGTTGTGTATGTTATTTATCTTTTTGTTTCATGCATTAAACTTTATTGGTACTGCAATTAACTGTTAAACTGTCTACCGACATTAAAGTTTGGTTTATCGGCATTAAGCATTAAATTTGCTTAAGTTAGTTTTGGTTTGTATTTATTGGACAACTGATTCACCCCCCCCTCTCAGTTGCCTCTGGGACTTAACACAAACTCTTCAAGCTCAAATGCAAAAAGTTTTCCAACCAAAGTATCTCTAGAAAATGATGTATTATACATTGTTCTCATTTCATTAATAGAAGTTACTTTCATTTTGTAAGCTAGTGGCAAGGCTCTTAAAAATTTAGACACATTTCATCTTCACTTAAGGATCCTCGACAATATTGTATTCCTAAAACAATTTCACTAACTCTTTCCATAAATGCAGAGATTCTTTCATCTTCTTCCATTTTTAAGTCTTCATACTTGACCCAATATCATTCCATTTTTTTAATTTTGACAGTGGTATCTCCTTCATTCACTGTCTCCACTTTATCCCAAATAGCTTTAGTAGTAGATCGGTCTGATAATCCCATGAGTTGCTGATTTGATAATGTGCTCAAAAAGTGCTTCTCTTGCTTTGCAATCATTGTCCATGTCCTTAGCCAATGTTGGTGGATGAGGTTGATTTGGAACATGAGCAACATAGCCATTCTTTGTAACATCCCATATATCTCTTCCAATATAGTTCAGACATGTTTCCATTCTGATCTTCTATATGCCATAGTTAGTTCCATCAAGCTTTGGACTATCCTTCCTGAAAATATTTGTTGCCATAGGATCTCCTCAAGCTGTTAGGCTTCTGCAAAAGAGAGCTAAGCTCTAATACATTGTTAGGTCCTGGGAAGGACAACTGAGAGGGGGGGTGAATCAGTTGTGAACCAGTTGTAAATAACTTGTAATCCAAATGCAAGTTAATCCAATTTAAACAATGTCGGTAAACCAAAATTAAGTGCCGGTAAAATATATTAACAGATATAGCAATACAGGTGTAACTTAATGCATGAAACATAAAGAGAAACAACATCTAAAATACATAACACAGATATTTTGACATGGAAACCCGACAACGGAAAAACCACGGTGGGAAACCTTACCCACAATTAGATGATACTACTGCAGATAGTATGTTTATACAAAATGGGGTGTGCACATGCAGAAAGGCCAACTACCTAGAGCTCACTGCTCAATCACAAATTAGGAGTTACACTAACTACACAATTGGATGGTTAAATCCAATGATAATGTACTGCTCAAAATAGCATCTCCAATGCTAGATTCGAAACTGGTTAAGCTCTAAACATGAGTGTCAAAACACCTTGATAACCTTCCTTCAACCTCGAATAATGTCTTCGTGATTCGTACAAGGATCTACTTAATTTTTCTCTTCAATATTTGAACACACACATCATTATATACATATCCTCGATCTGCAATAAGATATTATAATCATTTATACAAAACCTAAGACCAAATGAATAGGTCGGCTCACTAAAGATATTACAATTAAATCAATTACAAACAAGTCTTGATGTGATACAACATGTTAACTCAATACATTTACCAAGTTATCCAATTAATAAACAATATCCATAACGTGTCATGTTGATCTAGAATAGATAACAGGTACTGGTCCATAACCTAGACCTATCTGCAGGTAAAGGCAAATCTGTCAACCCGATTAGACCAATAACCATCACACCAAAACCAAACTTCCAATCCATGTCTTTGACATAACCACATGATCTCCAAATGATAATAAGTCATCATCATCGCTAGTGAACAATATAACCTACTGGTGAAAACATATCGGTGATTGTGCATAATTCACTAACCATATACCGGTGAACATAATGTAAACCTCCAAGAAGACAAGTGTTGACATCAATGACAAAACCAATGCAACACATGACAAAGTCATCCATAATACCAGCACGTAAAAAGTTGTATTTCTATTTTGGCGCATTTGAGGATGAAATTTCTTGGGAATTAGCGAAGTGCTTGGAAGAATATTTTGTGGATTAAAAACCTATTAGATTGACTCGCTGTGATGACTTGTGATCTTTCTACAATTGATATTATCTTATAAAATATTGTAATGATCTGTATGATGATCTATATTGTAAAATCTTGATGTATCTAGGGTTTAGTTGTCGACCTAGTTGTAAAGTTATTTATGTCGGTATTGTTGATGTTTGTTGGGTCAGTTGGTGGTCTTGAGAAGAATGTGAATCCAAACTATGATGTGAGAAGATCTGCTAGAGTGTTGCAACTAAGAGAATAATTGGATCTGATCAAGCAAGTAGTTAAGTGCAAAACCCATATCATTCATTGTTGTTCCCTAATAGTTGCAGCATATTAAATCCCTTAATCGTGTAGGTCCTAATAGGCCTTATATTGTAAATCCCCTAACAGGGTGACTAATCATCTGAGTTCTAAATCCTCTTGGAAGGTTGATCCTAATAGGTCAAAGCTCCTAATAGGGCTGAGATAAAATCCCTTAACAGGGTTTTCTCCTATCATGACATCATTGTAACCTTCTAATTGGTCTTGGCTCCTAATAGGGCGCATTCTGAAAGAGTGCACAATTCTTGTGGGTATCATTTCCCACCGTGGTTTTTCCCTATTTGGGTTTCCATGTGAAAATCATAGTGTTCATATGGTGAATGTTTTTGATGTGTTGTTATGCTTTACTTTCAATTTATGCATGGTTAATGAACACTTAATGAGCAACATTGATATATCAGTTTAAGGAGATGTTTATCAGTAGATACCGGTACGGGTAAACAAGTTTATTGATGGTTAAAGTTTGATTTGGTGAAAGTTTTATGTCTAAGTTTCTGATTGGAAATTGCTATTAATACTAATTCACCCCCCCTCTCAGTATTAACTGGATCCTCTAAGATTAACATTCCCGCCGCTTCAGCACACATTCTAGTGGTTCAAGAACTAGAAGGAATGCTATACACAAAAATCAAAATCAAGGTCTCATTTTTTTTAGCATACCTTCCAATCAGATCATCTGCCACGTCTGACACTTGCTACCACATTTGTGTGCTACCTCGGTATCTCCCTAGTTATCATCTTATATGCTACTCTCAAAGCTCTAAAATGTACTAAGCAAATACAAAGGGCTCTCAAATTGCACTAAATTCTCTCATCTGTGGTAAAAGTGAATAATAAATTTTCAAATCTACTAATATAGGGTCTTCTAAAGCCCTATTTTTCACTATCTCAACCCTTTCAGGGCTATTTTACACCCCACTTCCTTTTATGCTCTTCATTTTGAGTTCTATCTTCGCTTGCTAATTGTATTTCTTATCATTTTCCCTCTACCTACGTGGGGCATTTTTCTTGTTCTCTATTCTTCAAGTCATTGGTGTCTTTTGGTCTTCACATTGACCCTATTTTAGCACCACTGTGAAGATGGGAAAAATGTAGACACCTAAATTTAATCAATTTAATTAATTAAATTTAGCTATTTTTGAGCTCCTTTAATTAAATAATTACGCATTATTTAATTAATTAGTGTTCCCTCTTTCTGGATAATTAATTGGATTAATTATGCCATAGTCCTTCTTTAATTAATTATTTTATAATCATCAATCAATTATTAAATTAAAGTTGATCTCTTTCTTCTATTAAATACATAAAAAGCATAATTGGATTATATAAATCATTTTGTCCTTTAGTCTTAATTCTCTCATAGAATTAATTAATAAAATTGATTAAATTCTATTTCCCCCACATGTTTCCTAACTCTAACCCTCATCTAATCCTTCTTCTAACCATACTCACCTAGCTAACCATAGATTTAAGTCAACCTTATCCCTTTACCCTCACCATATGTGTGTACATTCACAAAATATCCTAAATTTCCTAAAATTTGGCAAAATTTCATAAAATATGGGGAAATATCCTAATTAGCCTAACATGTAGGAGTACATCCATATTTGGAATAGAACCTTCCTATTTGGGTGTCACTCTTCCAAATAGGAATGTGCCTTCAAGGAAACATGTCATTCCTCCCCATGACACTTGTCTTTCTTAAGGACACATGTCATTCCCATTCATGACACTTTCCCTTCCCAGGGACAAGTGTCTCATTTTTATGCCTCCTCATCTCCTAGCCTAGCCTATTTAATCTCCCTCATTTCTCTTCATAATCCATCCACTTTCATTTTCATACCATCATAATGCTAAATTATTCTCATCTTTTGCACATCATTATCTATTTAGCATACATCTTGCATCAACATCATGGAGAAAAATTGAGCATCTGCAACATAGCGAGCACACATCAAACCAAAAGACAGTCAAATCAAAGGTTTCAAGAGAATTTGTGACTAATTTATTTTTATTTTCTTTTGAAACTCCCTTTTAGTGCCTTAATCATGGGTGTGGTCAATTTGTGTGTTTGCTTAGATGTCTAGTTTAGCATTTTAATCTTCTTCATCTTGCACACATATTTTTCTACACACATTTTTGGCATGCTCGGTGATACTCATTTCACAGGTCCAATCTCCCTTTTTTTTTTGTTCTAATAATTTTTATTGTAGATTTTAACACTTACAAGCAAAGATGTGAGATTACAAGTGGATTTCTGCTTCAGCAAAGGTTTGTTTTAGCTTAATTTTCACTCTGAAAAGGCGAGTTTACATAGCAAGCACACATCAAACCATAAGATAATCAAATCAACAATTTCGAGAGAGTTTGTGGCTTATTTTTTTCATTTGCTTTCAAAATTTCCTTTTAGCATCTTAATCATGAGTGTGGTTACTTTTGGTGTTTTCTTAGATGTTTACTTTATCATTTTAATCTTCTTTATCTTGCACTCACAATTTTCTGCACATAGTAGATATCATACAATTAGTGAGAGTTCATTTACAATATGGTTGTCCTAAGTAGGAGAGTTTATGACCTTTTCCCTTGATGTCAAAGGGGGAGGGAAGACTTGTAAATAAATGTGTGTTTCCATCAATGACAAAGGGGGAGATTGTTTGAAATATGTGCAATATGTGTTATCATTGATTAGAACTTGAATGTGTTGACATTAATCTCAAGTTGAGGTCAACTTGATGACATATCATGCTTGCATGTAGATGGATTGATATAGTTGAAGAGACTGAGAAATGGTGTGAGATCAATGTGTTTGAGATAGATATTTGATATAGATGGTTTGGAATAGTTAGAGACATGAGATCAACATGATTAAGAACAAGCAAGTTAGTCCATAAGATCAATAGACACGTCCATGACATAAGAAGATAGTAACACGAACCAAAAGTAGGGTATGTACATGGACAACCTAGTTACACATTATTTATGCTTTCAATGAGAAGTGCAATTACATTTTCAAAAATGTATGATTAATGAATGATAGATTGAGTCTTAGTTCATAAGTTTGTATGATCAAGAAAATATATCTTTCATAAATAGTATTTTATATGATAGAGAGTCTATGTCTTGGTCTGCAATCCACCATATTAGAACATTTTGCCTTGCAATTCTAGAATTTTTTTTTTTTTTTTTTTTTTTTTGTACATATTTCCCCTCTTCCAAATTAGTAGGTGGTTAGAGGGCATTGGTTTCTTGCTTGGAGGAGAGAATCATATCAACCAATATCAAATAGTAGTTCAAAATATACTAATGCAACTAGAGATGCTTTCACATTTTTTTAACTCTAAGCTCTCTTTGAGAGGATATTGAAAATATTTTCTAGACATTGGAAACTTCGAAACACATTTTAGGTTCCACACTCAATGTATGAGGAAGGTGTGGGGGATGGAGTATTATTACTTGAATGTTTGGCCTTTCAATTAACAACTATATGCCATCATTCCTCTTCTTTGTAATAGGCTTCAAATAAATGGGAGGCTAAGAAGATAGTTTGGCTTGAGAGAAATGAAAGGGCAATACCAAAACTTATGTTTGGAGAACTAAAAACAAGTGTTTGACAAATTTAGGTAAGGAATGTATTGAATATCACATTTCTCCAAGTTGGATATCCACAACCTCCTTTAACTCTTTGGAAAGATCCACCTCTAAGAATGAGTTAGATAGAATTAGTTTAGATTCATTTCAAACTATACTGCCTATGGAAAAGACTTGCTTGGCTAAAAAAAAAAATCAGCATGGAAAGGCTAATGTAACGAGTTCAAAACAAAGAGGGACCCAAAGAGTCATTTCATTACATACAATCATGTTTTGAGTCTAGGGTTTGAAAGCGACTAAAGGGAAATGAACAAAACATGTTTCATAGTTGTGAGTATGCCAAACCATGTTGATGGATTCCTTGAGCATCCTTATAAAGATGACCCCTGCCACAAACTACACTCTCAAAGTATAACTTCTAATCGTTGACAAGATTTCTCAAATTCAAGAATTAATTAACAACATTTATAAGTATTTCAACAGATACATCTCCTACAATGTTTTGAAAACGTATTTTGAAAGATGCATGAATGGTTTGTGACATTGACACCCACCATCCCTCCTCCAGCTCCAATAAGAAGAACTCTAAAGATGTAAAAAGATGAGGGCATTTTGAAACAAAAGTTCCAACATAGAGAGTGCCGCCAGGTCAAATGTTGAAAATAACTAAAAGATGCTACTTTAGAAAGTAAGGTGACATAGACAGCCCAAAACCCCGAGGTCTGCTTAAATTAGACATCTTAATCGCACTAGAAGAAGTGTTTCTCTTTAATCAAAATCCAGCCATGTTTAATACATTGAGCGGCGGAAAGTGGGCGTTGGGCCTACAAGACTCTTCTGTTAAACACGGGACTTTTTAACAATTCAACAGAGCCGCATCTTTCAACGTAGTTTTGTTGACATACGGTGTTCCGATTTTGCTCTCAAACTCGTGTAAAATTCGGCTTTCTAGACCTAGATATACGAAGCGCATGCCGTGACTCAGACGTACGATTTATTCTGTACAAAATAAAAAAATCAAGCATTTTCAATTTCTTGTTTTGTTGTCTGATTTGCGCCGACGTTGATATATTGACAAAGGAGATGGAAAATAAACATTCACATGCAGCGAGAGTATTTAGTTTTCCACAACGACACACTCAGCTGACGCAATGGTCAGAAGAGGTTAGTCAAATTTAACATTATCTCATTCAACACGATGAATACTTTTAGCCCATTTAAATCGTTTTTAGATATAATTTAGGTCATTTAAATCTCTTTTTCTTTGAGTTTGTATTCTAATTTCATTCAGTTAATCTTGGGTAGTTCTTATTCTTTGAAAATTTTCCTAATTTATAATAAGATGTCAAGTGAAATTTAAACATGGGATTTATAATTGAAATTTTTTAATTTATTTTTAAAAAAATGAGAAATTAAAATTTCAAATTTGATCAAGATGTCTATAATCATATGTTAGGTATTATGTAATAAGGTTTTGAAGATTTATAATGTATTCTTTTATATAATTAAGATCATGTATTGTTTGGATTCACATACATGGATAGATAAATGATCTTTACATGTCAAAACTTGAATGAGATTTATGGTTATGTATCGTAATGTCTAAACTTTAATATGGATTAGTTATGCAAATGAGAATGCATTCATGTTAATTTCTAGTGTTTGAATTTTGCATAGGGGTTGTGTCATTTCACTTTTTTTATAAATTTGGAATTTGGCAAAAAATAACCCATTTTATGTTTATATGGGTTAATCAGGCAAGCATAGAAAGGATATTTTATTTGATATTTATTAGTGTCCATACAATTCCATCAACAAAGGGACAAATAAGTATTAAACATTTTCATTAGGTTAAATGGGACATTGGGAAACTTTCCCCTTGAGTACTACAAGTGAAAATTAAATTACAATAAAAATTGAGGTGTTTCAAATGTGTCCATTGAGTGAGAAATTTAAGAAGAGAAACAAAAGGTTTCTAGGGACAACTAAATTGTCATGAAACTCAATAGTCATTTTGGGCAACCACATCTTGGAGAAAGGTTATAAATTTAATCTACATCTATTGTTTGTGTTAAAAAACTTAATTAAATAATGTTCTTTACAAATTTCATTAATTGGTCATCCTCTTTGTGTAAGACTAGTTGACTAGTTTTGGTGATTTTGGTTAAATTTAGCATAATACTTTGTGAATCCATTTTCAGACTTGAAATTGTTATAAATTTTTGGTTCAGGTTAAAGCTATGGTTTTAGAGCTAAGATCTTGTCATCGTATAGGGTTCAAAGTGCAAATCGTGGGAGGATCTTACGAATTTCTTAATGATTGCTTCATGAGAAAAAATACCTCTGATGGGAGGAAATCAAATATTAACTCAAAGACAACTAATGTTATCTTACTTGATAAGGAAGAACAAGGAGTTTCCCCTATCATTTAAAAAAATATTTCCCCGAATAAGGTGATTTCTAGATACTAAGAGGATTATGTTAAATAGTATGATGCTTTCATTATTGTCATTCTATTTGAAAATTTTAAAGATATTTAGGAAAATGATAAAAAGAGAGAAGAAAAAATAAAGAAGCTATATAATGCAACCATACCTACACAAAAGAATACAATCTCAATGACTATTGTAGACGTATAAATCTGACCACTTTCCTAAATAAATATTTAATATTTATTTTAACCCCATTCCTCCTACTAATTAAATTCTATTTAATTAATTTCTTCGTTTTCATCTATTTGATTAAATGAATTACTCAATTTATTTAATTAAATTCACCTAAACCTTTTATAGCCTTTAATTAAATAAATCACTCCATTTAATTATTTCCGCTTTCTCCATTTTTAATTAAATTTACATTTAATTAAATTGGTCCTTGCAAATAAATAAATCTAATTTATTTATTAAAATCCCCCCACTTGTATTTATGCAAGTTGCATTTATTTTAGCTGAATGAAAGTAATTTAATTTTAATTAAAATCATTTTCCCCCCTCCACTTGCATTTTCCTACATCTCCCACCTGCCTCCTAAACCCCTTCTAGATTCTTCTAATCACTTCCAATTTAGCCTAATACATCTCCTAAATATTGTCACATTCCTAAGCAAAGGGAAGTGACTTCCCAAAGCCTCCAAAGTCTTCAATAGCCATTAAAGGCTTTGTGTCTTCAAATGGTTAACCTCTAAAGTCTTCCAAATCATTAAAGGCTCTTACATAACCATTTATGATTAACTCATCTTTGACCTTTGGTTAGATACTTTCCTCTAACTTAACTATCACTTTGACTCACGAGTCTCATCAAGCATTCATGGCTTTAACCTTAGTTATCCTATTAACCCTTGCATAAGAGTTTACCCCTTGGTTAAAAGCTTTATCCATTGGATAACCCTAACCTAACCTTATCCCTTACCTCCTAAGGTAACCTTCATGTCTCCTTAGACATTTAATGCTTCTTGCATCTCCTCTCAAGCAACCTATTGTTGACAATTGTCACCATTTCATTGGTGAAAATTGTAAACATGGATTGATTAACTTTCAATCCTAGCCCTTGTTAAGATTATTCAATCTTAACCATCCATTGCCCTATTTTCCCTATAAATAGAGCTCTCATTCTTCATTTTCAAATAAATAATATCGAAGTTTCATGCATCTACATTATAGCCTAATTTACTAAGCATTTTAGCCTCTCTTTGTTAAAACATCATCATACTATTTAGAAGCACTTTTCATATCATAGAATATTCATGTTGGGCTAGTATATCATGTTAGGATAATTTATTAATCTTTTATCATATCATTATCTTCATCTTAACTTAATCATTATAGTTTTAACACTTCATAAAGATCTTAGAATACATTCATGCATATAGATCACAAATATCACTTGGAGTTGTCATTCCTAAGTCATTTGCTCAATGATCTGAGAGAAAAACATTGACTTTAGGGATCTTGTCAGATAGAGAACAATGGGACACCCCTTGGGAAGTTGAACTAATTCATTTAGTTTATATACTTGCACCAAGACTCTCATTGGTGTGTGGGTCTTCTGATCTCGAGTTATTCATTTTGGTCACTGCATTTTCCCACATACATTTTTGGCACTTATTGTGGGGTTCATCCCCAAAAATAACATCATTTTTTGTGCAGGTAAAGATTACAAGCAAGCTAGAATACCCTTTTACCACATCTGGTGCATACTTTAGCGCATCTATGGCAAACTATAGCACATTCATCACACTGTTTAGCGCATAGGACCCATCTTCCAATGTGTTTGAACTTCATTTTAGCGCATAAATTTTCCTTATATCTTTGCGCATAGAATTATTAGCGTAGCGCATTCAGGCATTAGAGTAGCGCATAGGGGTTTTATTTTAGCACTTGAATACCATTTTGTAGCGCATATGTACAAAAGTTTAACACATAGCTCTGATAGAGAAAAATAAAAGTTTGTAACAAAGGTAGAAAAATTAGGCTTGTGTAAGCCCACCATATATTTTTATTTTATTTTCTGACTTCTTTCCTTGTAGATTTTAACAGTTTCTTGTAGGTTGAAGGAGTTAAAATTAGGATTCATGATTTCTTTCTAGCTTTTTGAAGCTAGATAAAAAGAACATCATCTTTCTTTTGGGCATAAAATCAACCACATTTTTCTTTGGGTTTAAAAAGAAACAGATTTGCAAGTTTAAAAAGAACAACAAATTCACATTTGCTTTCTTGCAAGACTAGGGGAAAACACTTCATTTTGGGGCTCTACAAAGAACATCAATTTTCAATTTTCCTACCAAAGGTAAAAAGAACAATCCACATTTTCTTGCAAGATTAAAAGAAACAATCAACTTGTCCATTTATTACAAAGCAATTCACTTTTAAGCAACATGCATTATTTTATGTTGAGCAGGATTTCATTTCCTAGATTAAACAAATAAAATGATATGAGGAACTAAAATAAACACCATGCTTGTTGGAGTAACATCTCCAAATAGAGGATAGATAATCACTGCTTTGAAGGTTAAAAAGAAAACTTGTATTTTGTGTCTCGAAAGTGGTAGGAATATGCTCTCCCCTTAATTGGGTGACCAAAAAACCAAACCACTCTTCCATGCTTTCTTTTACTTCAAGCACTTAAATCCTTTAGAAGGTCTTCCCTCCTGAGTTGCCCTTAGGGAACCATTAAGTTGAGTGAGAGGGGAGCTACCTAAGTGGGAAATGACTTTATCGCCAAGTGTTCCAACCAACTATAATCAAATGTGGAGGCTGACGAAATTCCCTCCAACAGTTTTGCTCAATGATTAGTCTTCCCCCAGTATCTTTAAGATACATAAATTCTTTGTTCTAAAGGTTGGGAAGCCTCCTGATGGAGTTTATCACTGAAGACTAAACGAAATCCAGATTAAAAATCATAGAATTAGGAAGCTTTGAGTCGAGTCAGTTACGAAACACTGCCAATGTCACAGTGAAAGAGTGGTGAAGAATCCACCCCCACACTAATACATTTGGTCTAGAATTATGACAGAGGTTTCTGACAAAGAAGGTATATTATGACCAAATTTGATTTTTTTTTGAAAAAATGCCCGAATTCATCGAAATTCCGATGACAATTTAACATTTGGCTTCGACGGAGAAGGCATTAGCAATGAAATTTTTTTTTTAAAAAGTGTCAACATTTGTCGAAATTTTGACAACAATGAGCATTACTTAAAAAAATAAAGAAACACTGCAATTCATTTTAACCCAAAGCTGCATTCCTGCACAAGCAGAGCTCTATCACTTCCTACATGCGATCTCCTCCACCCAATCCTAAATCAAACTACCTGCCTATGAAAAGAAGATCTCTATCACTCCCACCCAACCAGACATTCGAGCTTCATGACTTTGACAACATTTCACACAATTTATAAACAACTAAAAGGTTAGGGTTCTCTACTTCATATGAATTTTGCATATGACTTTTCATTTTTGGGTTGCACAGTATCGATTTAACATTGATAATGAATTTTGCATATGAATTTTGGACCTACTACAAGGGAACTTTATGCCATGCTATCGACAGCTAGATCATCTATGAAGATAATGATTATTGACAGCTAGATTAACCTTGATCATGCTAACAAAATACGGAAGTTGAACCTTAACAATAAAATGTTGAAGAAAACCCTTAAGTCTTGTTGAAGTTCCCATACATCATATCAAGAATAATCCTAAAAAGGACCTCTTTCCTTACATTCCCATCATCAGTATACTAGACCTAATAGACAATATACTAGAATAATTCCTCTGAAACATAGCATTACTTTGCAAGGGCTTGAAGAATGATAGCCAAATAATTGCCAGTTTCTACTACTTTCACCGCAAAAGCCCCCGAGAGCTAGCCATCTTCCACATCCAGCGTCCTTTGGAAGGCGGTTAATTTTTTGTTGATGAACACAATTCGGTACACCTCCCATGCATCTTCAATTAGGGTTTTATTTCTTTCCTTCTCCGCCTTTTCTTGGACGTGCTCCTCTTCCTCATTGTTTGAGTACTCTTCTGAATCTAATGAGATGTAATTTGTCGAGTTGAAATACAGACCCAACATGCTTACCCAACTGCCTAAATCCAGGTTCAAGATTTCTTTAGCAATGACCTACCCATCCACAAAGCAAATAAACCCATCTATCTTCTAGATACATGGCTCCTTTGAATCCAAAACATCAACCATTGGGAAATGAACGACTTTGTAGATGAAACCATCACACCAATGTCTACCACCACCCAAGATGGAGGTCACCTATCTCAATACCACATCTCCTACCCTATCATCGGTATGAAACAACCTCTTGCACTGCATTTGAAAACTTTCCTCTCTACACATGCAACTCAGACCGAAATGATGAACCATTTCTGTGACACTTAGTTGAATATCACATGCCTCCTCTCTACAAACACATTGGCCTTTTATAATGATCAATCATGAAACTACTGGGCCACAATTTTGGAATCGATTAGACCAGTCTGAGTCCTCTAAATTGAATATTGTCCTCTATATCTTCCTACAATATGCATATAATCTTTCTGTAGTGCAAGCTATATACCTCCATTTGTTGTACTTCTCATACTCATCCTTCTTTCCTATGGAGATTGGTTTACCGAGATCCTTAGTATAAGCTGAGGCAAAATTTCACACTTTTTAACCTATTCCTGCTTTGATGTTTTGATTTGCACGATCCTTATAACTTCTTACTATCCTTAAGAGCTCTGCACTCTGTACCTCATGAATGATTTCTTCTTTTTCATATCTTGACTCGATACTACTAAAGCTTTAGAGCATGTATTTCTTTTGGAGTCTGTATGAGAGAGATTGGGCAAATATGCAAATAAGGATAGACTGTTGGACTTCATCAAGTAATTGAGAAAAGAAGAATTGGAGTGGCACATGAAGAACTATCCTCAGCACTCAGTCACTTGGGATGTAGTAAAAAAAGAGATTTTTTAGTAAACTTTGGCACCCTAGAAATACAATCTGAAAGTGTTAGTAGGATGCAAAACTTAACACAAGGAGATAATTAATCAGTTAAAATATATAACAAGAAATTTAAGGAAAAGTATATAAAAAAATGGAGGAACCTTTAAGTGAAAAATAGAAAATATAATAGTTCATACATGTATTACATAGAGATATTTGAGCAAGATTGGATGGAAGTACCTAACAAATATGTTTATTCAATTGCCATGGCATACCAGATTGAAGCTCAAACATGAAGAAGACTGAAGAAAGATAGGAATGCTAAAATCCTTGAAGACTTACAACTAAAAGTACATTAATTAGTAGTACAACAAGTAAACAAGGTCGGTGAACCTAAAAAGCCTAAGAAAATTTGGTATACATACTGTAATAGGTAAGGGCGTATCCAAAATGAATTCCCCAAGGACATCTCAAAGAAGACACTAGCTAAAATGAAATTATTATGACCCAATTCTATTTGCTATGTTATTTATCAAGAATGAAATATACATCTAATAGAAGATTGTCTGAAGAAAAACCTCCAATCTAGAATGGAGGAAATCAATATTGTCATAATCACAACTATGATGTGGATAAGAAAAGTAATGTTGGATACTAAATCCCACACTAACAAGATAACCAAAATTCCTACTGCATGTTTAATAATTAATAACAAAGTTATCATGATGATAATAGACAATCTAATTATAGAGGAGGTACATGAAGAGATTGAAGCAATAGAAGAAGAAGTGATGCAAATTATTTTCACTGTGGAAAAGTGGGACATCATGCATTTATATGTTGGGCAGAGAAGAAATAGAAATGTGATTTTTGCGAGCAAGACACTCAATATATATATTTCATATGAAAATGCAAGGATATTCTTTCAAAAACTAGCTAGTCAACCTACCCAAAGTGATGAATTACAAAGAGAAGCAAGAGTGATTTGAAGATGCTACAACAAGGAATTAGAGGATGTCATAGAATGGATATGGGGTCCTTGGATAATTATATGGAAGAGTACTCTAGAGGAAAACTAGTCATGGAGAATAAGAAGAAAAAGAAAACCATATGGGAGAAGAAAGCACATGTTCTAACTAGAAAAGGTACTGATACTAGAAAGAATAAGAAGAAATAAATGGTAGAAGAAGGTTATGAAGAAGATTATAGTCTAGAATGATGAAGAACCAAAATATTTTTAGCCAAATAAAAAGCAACATGAGAGAGTGGTAGAGCAGGATAAATAATCAATAATTCGACAATAAAATGAAGAGGAGGGTTGTTTCACTAAGGAAGAAGTTAAAATGCTTTAATAAATAGCAACCCTTGCCAAATAAAAGGACTTGGTGCCTAAATTAAAACAATTTGGGGAAAGTATTAGAATAAGAAGAAACAAGTGAAGCAGTTATTTGAGGACTGGAACTGGAAGAATGGTTGAAAGTAATTAGAACCCAACCCACCACCTCAGAGTTAAGGAGCATGTAAGTTAGTCAAGTGGTTTGATAAATAGACCAAATTGGTAGAAAATAGATGTTACAAGGTTCACAAGGATGAAGAAGAGGCAAATCCAAAAATAGATATTAAGGTAGGAAAAGGAGAATGAGAATTACAAGTAAAGAAGGATTCTAAAAATCACTATTATAATTAACCACTTAATCTCTGAGAAGAAAACATAGCTATACCAGATAGCCCAAAAATGGCAACAATAGGATACTATTAGGAAAGAACTAGTTGTAGTATCGATAATTGAATTATTGACACAGTTTGAGGAACTATTCCCCTAAAGTTTCATGGAGATGAAGGGAATTAAGGAAGTAGGTACTGTGAAAATACAACTAAAGGAGAGCACTAAACCATATAGGAAAAGACCATATTGCATAAGCCCTAATATGAAGAAAAGGGTGAAAATAGAGCTAGACAAATTGTTGGGGAAGTGGCTATGTAACAACATAAAATTTAAGTTATATAAGAGGAAAAGGGCACATCAGAATATGTGTCCCTTATATAACATTATTTGTGTAGCTGCATAGCCACTTCCAAATGTTGGCTACTAGAGTAATCAAACATATAGAAGATTCAAAGTGGATAATTCATATGGGTACACATAACTTTTGGGAACTTAACAAAGCATATATACATGATCCCTTCCCTAACCCTTTTATAGAAGAAATCTTGGAATCAATAGTCAAAAGGGAGATTTATTCGTTCACTAATGGATTCTCTAGATATCATCACGTCAAGGTTAAGGAAGAATACCAGCCAAAAACTACATTTGTCACCAAATGGGGATCTTTTATGTACACTGTAATGCCATTTGGACTAAAAAATGCCTCTGTTGTCTTTAGCTAGATTATGGTCCACAGTTTTAAGGACTTCATTCATGAAGTTTTGGAGGTATATTTGGATGATTGGTCTATCTATGGGCTTGCTAAGAATCATATTTAGGCACTCCAAACAATGTTGGAGAAGTGTAGAAGTATGCAAATCTCCCTAAAACTAAAGAAGTGCATTGTTGCGGTCCCCTTTGGCACATTACTAGGACATATTATTTGCAAATAAGGTTTGATGTTGGACCTAATGAAGATTGATTTATTCATGAATTTTCCTCCTCCAAAAAATACTTCAAAAGTAAAGGCATTTCTCGGATACACTGGATATCATAGGAAGATCATGAAAGGATATGCTACCATAGTTGCACTCGTAGAAGAGTTACAAAAAACCAAAAAAACAATAAATCCATCAGCTGGACATAGCAATGTCGGCACTCCTTTGATACCCTAAAGTAGAAAATAGTAGAAGTACCCATTCTCATCTTTCTAGATTTGTCAGTGTAGTTTCATGTTCATGTATATGCATCTAAAATAGCCATAAGTATTAACTCGACCTAAAGGAAATATGGACCACCTGTAGCATTCAGTAGTAGAAAACTATCCCAAGAAAAAAAGAAACTATATCGTGCTACTGAATGCCTATCCGAGGAATTACAACATGTTGTTGAGCTACTTTCTACCATAACGTACCCTTCAAATATGAATATGCCTATGACAAACACTTGTTGTGGAGAAAACCATTACCATTTACTTTGGTTGAAGGAGCTTTGTGGAAGAAAGGAAGGGATGTTGTACTTCAGATAGTCATCTATGAGAATGAAAGGGAGAAAATTCAAAGAGAATAATAGGACATAATTGAAGAAATGCCACAAGTGGCCTAGCACACACAGATACAGTGAGCAATTTACCAAGAAATGTGATATTTATTAGAGAACTAGATTCTCTACAACCCGTGGGGAAATGCCATTACAAAAAGTCCTAGAATAGATCCCCTTCGAAAAGTGGGTGATTGATTTCCTTGGCCCTATTGACCCTCCAACAAAGCTATCCAAAGAAAGATTCATTATTACTCGTGTTGACTACTTAGCCAAATTGGTAGAAAATAAACCAGCCAAAGATTATATTGCATATACTGCTGCTAAATTCTTGTACAATAATATCATTACCAAATTTGAGTGCTCCTTAAGTATCACAGGTCATGAGGGAAAGCATTTTGTCAACAAAATTATAAAGGAGTCACTCCCATATTCACCAAGCAATCCACACTCATGTTTTCTTCATGATAGTATGTCCCACATGATACTCTGAAATTCACTGGTAAGTTCTTATGAAGAAAGGCTTTTTGATTAAATATTTTGGGCTCTTTTCAAGAAGTTGGTAGAACTAAAAAGGTGAATTTCAATAATTTTGTATTTGATTATATTTGGCATCTAAACTCATTGGTAAGTTCTTATGTAGCAATGTTTTGATTTTTTTTAGTTTGTCTATCCATTTAGAATGCACCAAAGTAGTTATAAAAAGATCTTTGAAAGATGTATAAAAGTATATAGTTTCATAGAGTTCACAATATTTATTATTCAATGATTTTTGAAACGTGATAATGAGCATATGAATTACTTGAAATATATAATTATTGAATAAAGTTGAAACCTTAATTTAAAATTTAATGAAGCTATTTATACAAAAGACATAAAATTATTTATTATGGTTATTTTTTTGATAGTTTATAAAAAAATTCATTTCAAAAAGTAAAGTAAATATAGTAGTTAATTCATATTCCTAGAGGCCCCACTATCCACATACCAAGAATTCCTAGGAATGTGCTGGTATAAAGACACTATACCATTGAGGAATCTTTATCAAACTTACAATTGGGGTAACTAGTGTCTGTAAAATAGTGATTTTTGTTTTATTTCCAAGATAAATAACCACACCAATGGGTGGAAAATCTTGTGTATATCTATGTTTTTATACCTTATGCTTTGTATGGTTCCATGATGCAATTTGCATGTGCAAAGTGTGTTGGAGAGACTAGGTTTTGTGAAGTTAGCCATGTTTCCAGAAAATCAGTCACACGAATCAAGTCATTCCAATCAGCAGGGTGATAATGCAACACTTCACAAGTAGGAGACCAATATTGGAGTTTTAAGATTTTTAGTACAAGGGTATCCTATCAAACATCTAGCCATGGTGGAGGCTAGTAAGACACCACAAGTCATGCTCGTAGCCAACCATGAGGTTACAACTGAAGAAGAGAAAAACCAACCTACATA